>NW_017679133.1:14937-18247 GCF_001879085.1 Nicotiana attenuata
ATTACAATTCCTATTCTATCCTTACTTTATTTCAACAATTACCAATCTTAATGAAACTACCCTTTTCCATGCCTAAACTACCCTTTGAATCCCCTGAAATTACTGACCAAGCTAGAATTAACTGACCCAGCCCCTTAACCTTAGTAGTAACCATGGTTAATTACCCAAAAGAAAAGAGAAATTCAGCTAAAACCAAACAAACCCTACAGTTGAACTAACTACTCAACCCATTGATCAGAATATGGAATTTCTAACTAAATTGTTAATCCAAACTAAGCTAATTCACCAAACAAGTCAACAATTCAAACTAAATTGAACTGGGGTCGAATCATCAATGACTTACTCACTCGACAACGATATTCAAACCAGCAGAAAATCAAAGCAAAATTGAACCAAAAACTAAAGACTAAAAATCAGCATCAATTATTATTAAGAAGCATTAATTAAATGAAAGAAAATCCTACTGACTTACTCCAACATTAATCTTACGCCCTAGCACACTGATTAACAACAAAGACTATGATGACAAAACTTAAACGAACAAATTCGTGTTGTATATTATTAGAACTCAGCCGACATGAACAGAATAGAAACAATAAGGATTACTGACTCTAAAAAAAAACTCGAATCAATGAAGCAAAACAATAATGAGAGCGAAATTAAATCAGATAACTAAACAACAACCTAAAGAATTTAAGAAACTTACTGGTTTTAACTTCTAAAGTCTTGCCACTTCTCAGATTCAAAATTCAAACATCTCCGGTGAGATTTGAATGCGACTGACGATGGATTCAACATGAGGGAAGTGAGGGGATCACATGGCATCAATTTGGTGAGGTTTGGGAAATTTAGGGTTTTGGCCGGAACTTTGATCGGAGATTCGAGGCGTTCGGCGGGGATTCGAGGGACGGGGTTTGGGGGTTTGGAAAGAGGAGAACAAGGCGGTTCAGGGGTGTTAGTTTGGACGAGTTTGGAAGCGACGCCGCCGTAGGCGGCGGAGGCGGCGTCCACAGATTTGAAGATTCGAAGAGATCGACTATGATTCGAAGAAAAAGGCTTGGGGATTTAGAAAGAGGGGGGTGAGAGGATGGTGCGGTGTAAATTTGGGACCGTTTGGAGACCGGCCGCCGCCGTGAGGCGATTTTCGGCGGCGGTCCAAGGCGGTGAACGGTGGCGTTATGCCGGTGATATTAGGGGTAGTCTGAGATGAGGAATGAAGGGTAGGGGGGGGTAGATTCCGACATTGATATATCAAAACTAACCCACTTCCCAGCCGTTGGATCAAAGATCCTCGACGGCTGGGATTGCTCCTTGACAAAACGACGCCGTTTCACTAGGGGGGGCAGGCCGGGTTTGGGGCAAACCTGGATGGGCGTGACACTGGTTTGGGCTGGGTGAAGTCAATTAAATGGCCCAATTAGGCATTATTGAGGCAGCCCCTTTTTAATTGCTTTTGTTTTCATTTTTACTTCTTTTATTTATTTTTTTTATTTCATTTTGTATTATTATATTTTTTTTTCCTGATTTTATAAAAATGCAAAAATTAAAATGAGACCTAATTTATTTCCAAAATTTAGCTAATTAATTACTATTTAAAGTAAACTCAAGACCAATTCAACAACTAACAATTAAAAATGTAAAAAAAATGGACTATTTTTGGTTATTTTCCTTAAAAGAAACAACTTGACCACTAAGTAATCCTTAAATATGAAATCAGATCCTAAATGCAAATGTCAGGCATATTTTTTTTTATATTTTTAATATGAAATAAAAATGCACAAATAAAATGCAAACAATTAACAGAAAATAACACAAAATTCACAAAAGTGCAAAATAATGAAAGAGAAATTATTTTGTTTGAATTTTTGGGAATAATTCACATATAGGGCAAAAATCACGTGCTCACAGCTGCCCCTCTTTGCTCGGAAACACGAAGAGTTTCCGTGCAAAGATAAGTGAGCGAAAATGAGCGATTTTTGCCCGTTTGCATATTCCGTGTGAAGCATTTTTTGAAAGAGTTGACCGCACCCTGCTTCAAAGGTTGCCTACATATCCTGGGCTAAACAGGAATCAGGCCAGTGTAGTTCGGGAGGGTTTGGTAGCTGGGACTACCAGGAGCTGTGATTTCATTGCTGTTGCTGCTGCTACTGCTCGCTGACCTCCTTATTACACCGAGTAAAAATAAAAAGAAGCTAGCCTAAGCTATGATCTACGAATTACAAAAGGGTCCTATCTATGTCTTCTAACTTGTTCTTGTGTTGCCTTGAACTTGTATCTTGTAATCTTCCGATGGTATTCCTGTTGTTGTTTTGCATGGTGATCGGCGATATTGCTGTCATTCCTCCGAATGATGCTTGATTACTTGAAACATGTGTCCATTTTCCAGGTGGGCTCCTGACTGCAGATGCTTAAAAAAAAAATGTTCCCTTGTTCTCCAGGCGGGCTCCTGACTGCTGAAACTTGAAATATTCCCTTGTTCTCCAGGTGGGCTCCTGACTGCTAAAAATCTGAAAATGAATGCCTCTGTTCTCCGGGCGGGCTTCTGATTGCCAAAACTTAGGATAAATGCCTCTGTTCTCCAGGCGGGGCTCCTGATTGCTAAAAACTTGAAAATAAATGCCTCTGTTCTCCAGGCGGGCTCCTGATTGCTAAAAACTTGAAAATAAATGCCTCTGTTCTCCAGGCGGGCTCCTGATTGCTAAAAACTTGAAAATAAATGCCTCTATTCTCCAGGTCCTCCTGATTTCAAAGATAGACCAACAATAAAAGAAAAGAATTTTCTGCCCCAGTTTGGTGGCCTGGCGCATCGCGTTACCAAACACTACTAAAAATTTGGAAGCTAAAATTTGAGTTGTATTCCCTTGTTCTCCAGGTGGGCGCCTGATTGCGACAACTTGAAATGTATTCCCTTGTTCTCCAGGTGGGCGCCTGATTGCTGAAATTGAAATGTATTCCCTTGTTCTCCAGGTGGGCGCCTGATTGCTGAATCTGAAATGTATTCCCTTGTTCTCCAGGTGGGCGCCTGATTGCGACAAAATAAACAAACAAAGAAAATCTTCTGCCCCAGTTTGGTAACTGGATACAGCATGTTATCAAATATTAAAAATTAAAGTTAAAATTGAATTGCACTCCCTTGTTTTCCAGGTGGGCGCCTGATTGCTGAAATGTAAAATGCATTCCCTTGTTCTCCAGGTGGGCGCCTGATTGCTGAAACTTGAAATGTATTCCTTGTTCTCCAGGTGGGCGCCTGACTGCTGACACTTGAAACGTATTCCCTTGTTCTCCAGGTGGGCGCCTGATTGCTGAACTT
>NW_017679134.1:0-1147 GCF_001879085.1 Nicotiana attenuata
ATGTTGTTAATATAATGTAGCGCTCAATATTTTTAATATTGACGAGGATCTTGAGCTCAAATCTGTCATGGAATTTGGACAGATAAATGATTGGCCAAATAAAAATATGCAATGAAAATTGACTTCATCTGAAAAATATGAAGTTGGACGGGTAGTTCCAACAACTGAAAGTATAAAGGCTATATGGAGATATTGAAATATGATTAGTGTTATATTGCAAAAGGAATCCTTGATATAGATTTGTTTATTCTAACAAATATTGTCAAGGTTTTGTTGGTTATACAAATGCAGGGCATCAAACACCTATTTCCATGTGAGGGTAATGCCATATTATTATTCTACAAGGCAATTAATTGTTGATACTTATTCATGTCATGCCAATATAAGCAAACTGATAAAGCAAGGGACTCAACACACAACAGATGTGTGACTTTTCTTTGAAGAGACGATTCCAATAATATTGAAGACGATGCTGCTTGCATAGCTCAATTGAAAGAACGATATATTGAAGAAGACAAAATAAAGCACATTTAGCCAAAGTTTCTTTGCAGAGACGATCTTCAACGGAATGATGAAACAGATGTTCAAGAAATTCGTTCAAGTGATAATTTGACGGAATAATTCACCAAGGCATTGCCGATCTCAATATTAAAGAAGTTGTTATACAAGCTTGGAATTCATCGTCTCCGAGAAATAAAGTGATATTTTCATCAGGGGGAGGCAAATACGCGCTGTACTCTTTTTCCCTTAGCTAAGATTTTATCCCACTGGGTTTTTCTGGCAAGGTTTTTAATGAGGCAGCAAATAATGCGTATTACAAGATATGTATACTCTTTTTCCTTCACTAAAATTTTTTTCCCACAGGGTTTTTTTTTCTTAGTAAGGTTTTAACGAGGCACATTATCTATAGACATCCAAGGGGGAGTGTTATGAAATATTATTTTGTAGTGGATGTCTATAACTCCTAAAGAAGTTACTCCCACTACTCTTCTCCATTAAGTAGATAACTCCCACTACTTCTCACCATTATAGTTGTAATTCCCACACCTCTATAACCTCCCTATGATCTTTCCCCATGATCTCAAAGTTAATACCATATTTATGATATCCCTTTGTATACCTCAATGTCATCCTATAAATAGAGGGT
>NW_017679134.1:1455-11364 GCF_001879085.1 Nicotiana attenuata
CCGCAGAAGCGGACTTGAGGGAACCGCAGAAGCGGTGGTTGAATCGCATAAGCGAATAGGCGGTTTTTAAGTGAAAACCGCTTAAGCGGATTTTTGGCCGCATAAGCGGTAGCGGGACTGCAGAAGCGAAAATCGCTGGTAACAGAAGGGTTTTAAATGTTAAATTTCATCCGCGAGCAAGGGGTAGTTTTCACCAGTTTTTAAGCGACTTGGAGAGCTTTGGGCGAGGATTTTCGAGGGTTTTCACTGAGAATCGAGTGGAGGTAAGTTCCTTGGCTTAATTACTCGAGTTTATGGTAAATTTATCATAGAGATCAGTAGAATTTCATCAAAAACGGGTCAAGCTAGGGCTTGGAAAGCTATGATGTAAAAAAGGAATTTGGAGGATCAAACGATCTCCGATTTTGGTAAATTTTATATGTACGGACTCGTGGCGAGACGAGGAATCCGGTGATGTAAATTTCGTAATTTTTCGAGAAGTGGGCCCGGGGCTCGGGTTTTGCCAACTTCGTGAATTTTGGTGTTTTTCGAGTCTTTTCGATTGGGTTATGTTTCTTTAGCCTATTGTAACGTATTCGTTGTGATTTTAATCAGATTCGGCGTGCGAAGAGGTTGATTCGAAAGGCAAAGGCATAGCGAGCTAGATTTGTGGCCGGCTTGAGGTGAGTAATAGATGTAGATGATGACCTGAGGGTTTGAAACCCCGGTATATCACATTGTGACACTATATTGAGGCGAGACACGTACTCTATGACGAGTGCGGGGTCGATTGTGACTGGGGATTTGACCTAGTCCATTCCGATTGATGTTCGTACTGTGTTCTTAACTAGAAATTTGGTAGTAATCATCTTACTTGGTTTTATGAATATGTTTGGGGCCTTGTGGCTATCATTTGCATCCTTCAGGGATCCTTATCATTGTTCCCATGATACTTAGCATATTTCATGATATCAGTCCTGAGTTAGACACTGCCTTGAAATGTTTGTAAATAAATAAAGGTTACACACTTAGCTCTATAATTCCTAATAATTGAAACTAAAAATGGACAATTTGACTGTGCCCGAGTGGTTTGCATGCATATATATATCTGGACTGAGTGTGGATCGGGCTGCACGCCGCAGCGAATGCTACGATGATATTGCGCTTGGGCTGTAGGAGCCCCTCCGGAGTCTGAACCCCCACAGTGAGCGCGGGTACCCAAATGGATCGGGCTGCGCGCCGCAGCGGTCATGTGCATTGCATTGCATTCATGCATTTTATATCTGTTGGCCCTAATTGTCATTGTTTGCTGTTATTTTATCGTTTAACATGCTGAATCGTTGATTATAGCTTTATATTGTAATATTTCGGGATTTCTTACTTTCAGCCATTATATATGTTTATTACTCACTGAGTTGGAAGTACTCACTTTACTCCCTGCACCATGTGTGCAGATTCAGGTGCTCCGGAGACTTAGTGGAGCTGTTTGCTGTCTTCTTGGATTTCAGTTTAGGAGTTGTTGAGGTAGCTGCCTGACGTCCGCAGGACCCGACTTCTCCCCTTTTTTCATTTGTCTTTTCCTATCCTAGACTTTCTCTATTACTATGAATATAATACTCTGTTACATTTAGAGGCTCTAGACTCGTGACTCCAGATCTATTGGGGATTGTTGGGATATTCGTTATTATTTTTCCATACTATTTTATTAGTTTCGGATTGGAACCTTGATATTTTCTATTTTAATCGTATTATTTGTTAACGGATTGTGTATCTGGGTTGAGAGTATTTAAATTGGTCGGGCTTGCCTAGCATTAGTGTTGGGCGCCATCACGACCGAGATTGGGGTCGTGACACTAGTTCTACCCTAAATTCCCAAATTCCCCCATTAAAATCTTTGTTTCGAAGTTGAAATTATGTTTAAAGATGTTAAGAAGCAAGGAAAATAAGTTAGAAATCACTTACCAATCGTTTTGAAGGAGAAGAATCGTTTGGAAAATCGCCTCTTATGTTTTAGGTTTTGAAAAAGTGCAAAATGACTGAAAATCTCAGATTTATATACTTTGCTGAAGGACTGGCGCGGACCGCGCAAAAATGCCCCGCGGCTGCGCCGAGGAAGGGAGGGAAAACAACTCTCTGAACCTATCCAGCGTGGACCGCACTGATTTGGTGCGCGGCCGCGCTGGTTGACCTATAGTTCACTGGCCCTCTGAACCTAGCCACGCGGACCGCGCAGAAATGCACCGCGGCCGCACGGTTTCCAGCGCGGACCACGCAGAAATGATCGCGGCCGCGCTGGGGGCCTGCAACACCTGGACCTGCAATTTCTGATGCTTTTAAGTCTAAAACCCTCGCGGGACCCACTCAAAACTCACCTGAGCCCTCGGGGATCCAAACCAAACATACACACAACTCCAAATACATCCTACGGACTCATCCGTGCGATCAAATCGCCAAAACAACATCGAATTAGGCCTCAAGACCCATGATTTCCTTCCAATTTCCATGAAACATCAAATTTTACTGTTGCTAGCTCAAAACACGTCAAATGACGTCCAAATCTAACCAAACTTCACAGCAATTGCTTAACTCATATTTAAGACTTGTGCCAGGCGTCGGAACCAAAATACGAGCCCAACAGCACAGTCTTCTAAACAAATAACACTTTCAAATTTTTTAATTATTTTCAGAAAATAATTTCACACAATAATTCATTTCTCGGACTTGGAACCTCGGAATTTGATTCCGGGCACACACCCAAGTCCCAAAGTTTCCTACGGACCCCTCCGGGACTGTCGAACCACGAGTCCGGGTCCGTTTGTCCAAAACGTTGACCAAAGTCAAACTCGATCAATTTAAAACATCAAATTTTATTATTTTTCTCACAAATTCACATATAAACTTTCCGGTTACGCGCCCGGGCTGCGCACACAAGTCGAGGCAACCCCCAAGTGAGGTTTCCAAGGCCTCAGAAGTATAGAAGGAGTAGGAATACAGGTGGTGACCCCTTTGGGTCGCCACATTCTCCACCTCTAAAACAACCGTTCGTCCTCGAACGGACAAAAGAAAGGAGTACCTGAGTCGGGGAAAAGATAGGGATAACGATTCCGCATATCAGACTCGGACTCCCAGGTCGATGCCTCAGGAGGCTGACCTCTCCAATGAACACGAACAGAAGGAAAACTCTTGGATCTCAACTGACGAATCTGCCGTTCTTGAATAGCCACCGGCTCCTCCTCATACGACAGATCCTTGTCCAACTGGACAGTGCTGAAATCTAACACGTGGGCTGGATCGCCGTGATACCTCCGAAGCATGGACACATTAAAAACTGGATGCACGGCTGACAAGCTAGGCGGCAAGGCAAGCCTATAAGTCACCTCTCCCACACGATCGAGAATCTCGAATGGACCAATGAACCTGGGGCTAAGCTTGCCCTTCTTCCCAAACCTCATCACGCCCTTCATAGGCGACACTCGGAGCAAGACCCGCTCACCAACCAGGAAAGCTACATCCCGAACCTTACGATCTGCATAACTCTTTCGCCGCGACTGAGCCGAACGAAGCCTGTCCTGAATGATCTTGACCTTATCCAAGGCCTCCTGAACTAGATCGGTACCCAATAATCGAGCCTCTCCCGGCTCAAACCATCCCACTGGAGACCGATATCGCCTACCATACAATGCCTCATATGGAGCCATCTGAATGCTGGACTGGTTGCTGTTGTTGTAGGCGAACTCTGCTAAGGGCAAAAACTGGTCCCACGAGCCTCCAAAATCAATGACACAGGCTCGGAGCATATCCTCCAATATCTGAATAGTCCTCTCAGACTGGCCGTCCGTCTGAGGATGAAACGCTGTGCTCAACTCAACCCGTATGCCCAACTTTCGCTGAACTGCACCCCACAAACGCAAGGTAAACTGCGTACCCCGATCCGAAATGATAGATGCCGGCACACCATGAAGGCGAACAATCTCCCGGATATAAATCTCAGCTAACCTCTCGGATGAATAGGAGACTGCTACAGGAATGAAATGCGCTGACTTGGTCAGCCTATCAACAATAACCCATATCGAGTCAAACTTCTTGCGAGTCAACGGAAGTCCAGTAACGAAATCCATAGTAATCCTCTCCCACTTCCACTCGGGAAGCTCAATCCTCTGAAACAAACCACCAGGCCTCTGATGCTCATACTTAACCTGCTGACAGTTCAAACATCGAGCCACATATGCAACAATATCTTTCTTCATCCTACGCCACCAATAATGCTGCCGCAAGTCCTGATACATCTTCGCGGCGCCCGGGTGAATAGAATACCGAGAACTATGGGCCTCCGCTAAGATCAACTCTCGAATCCCATCGACATTGGGCACACAAACTCGCCCCTGCAATCTCAAAACACCATCATCATATAAGGTCACCTTCGTGGCACCTCCACGCTGCACCGTGTCTCTCAGGACACACAAATGGGGATCATCAAACTGCCGATCACGGATACGCTCCAATAATGAAGAACGAGCGACCGTGCAAGCTAACACTCTGCTAGGCTCAGAAATGTCCAACCTCACAAATCGATTGGCCAAGGCCTGAATATCCAAAGCAAGCGGTCTCTGGCTGACCAGAATATAAGCAAGACTACCCATGCTGGCGGACTTCCTACTCAATGCATCGGCCACCACATTGGCTTCCCCGGGTGATACAAAATAGCTACATCATAATTTTTCAATAACTCCAACCACCTCCTCTACCTCAAATTCAACTCCTTCTGCTTGAACAAGACTGAAGACTCTTGTGATCAGTGTACACCTCACACGTCAAACCATAAAGATAATGCCCCCAAATCTCCAAAGCATGAACAATGACTGCCAACTCTAGATCATGAACCGGATAATTCTTCTCGTGGATCTTCAACTGCCTCGAAGCATAAGCAATGACTCTGCCATCCTGCATCAATACCGCACCGAGCCCAATACGGGAAGCATCAAACTAAACTATATAAGGCCCTGAGCCTGTGGGCAAAACCAATATCGGTGCCGAAGTTAGAGCTGTCTTGAGCATCTGAAAGCTCGCCTCACACTCATCTGACCATCTGAACTGGGCCCCTTCTAGGTCAATCTGGTCATCAGGGCTGCAATAGATGAAAATACCTCCACGAACCGACGGTAATAACCTGCTAACCCCAAGAAACTCCGAATCTCGGTAGCTGATGCTGGTCGAGGCCAGTTCTTGACTGCCTCAATCTTCTTCGGGTCCACCTGAATACCCTCTACTGATACGACGTGACCCATAAATACAACCGAACTCAACCAGAACTCGCACTTCGAGAACTTAGCATACAACTGACTATCCTTCAGAGTCTGAAGAACCACTTTGAGGTGCTGCTCGTGCTCCTCCTGGCTGCGGGAGTACACCAGAATATCATCAATAAAGACAATCACGAACTAGTCCAAATAAGGCCTGAACACTCGGTTCATCAACTCTATAAATTTTGCTGGGGCATTGGTCGACCCAAATGACATGATCAGGAACTCATAATGCCCATACCGAGTGCAGAATGCTGTCTTTGGGACATCAGACGCCCTAATCCTCAACTGATGGTAACCAGATCTCAAGTCTATCTTTGAAAACACCTTTACACCCTGAAACTGGTCGAACAAATCGTCAATCCTCGGCAGTGGTTACTTGTTCTTAATCGTTACCTTGTTCAACTACCAGTTATCTATGCACGTCTTCATCGATCCGTCCTTCTCCTTGACAAATAACACTGGCGCGCCCCAAGGCGAAACGCTGGGTCTAATGAAACCCTTCTCAAGCAAATCCTGCAACTGATCCTTTAGCTCTTTCAACTCTGGCAGGGCCATGCGATACGGCGGAATGGAAATGGGCTGAGTGCCTGGAGCCAGATCAATACAAAAATCAACATCCCTGTCGGGCGGCATACCCGGCAGATCTGAAGGGAAAACCTCGGGGAACTCCCAAACAATAGGAACAGAATCAATAGAAGGGACCTCTGCGCTGGAATCGCGAACATACGCCAGATAAGCTAGACACCCCCTTCTCGACCACGCGTCGAGCCTTAACATATGAAATAACACTGCGGGTGGTATGACCTGGGGTCCCTCTCCACTCCAAATAGGGCAAATCTGGTAAGGCCAAGGCCACGGTCTTGGCGTGACAATCCAAGATAGCATGATACGGGGACAACCAATCCATCCCTAATATAACGTCGAAATCCACCATGTCCAAGAGCAATAAATCAACACGGGTCTCAAGACCCTCAAACACTACCACACAGGAACGATGCACTCGGTCGACCACTATAGAATCACCCACCGGTGTAGATACATGAACAGGAATACTCAAAGAATCACTAGGCATGACCAAGTACGGTACAAAAAATAGGACAACACGTACGAATACGTAGACCCAAGGTCAAATAGCACTGATGCATCTCTAATACGAATCAGAGTGGTACCTGTAATATCTGCATCTGAAGACTCAGCCTCGGGCCTGGCTGCTGGCTGGCCTCTACCTCTGGCGACCTGAACTCCACCTCTATGACCTCTACCTCCACCTCTAACACCTCTGCCACCGCCTCTAACTAGCTGGGAAGGCTGAGTAACCTCTGGTGCCCGAATCCTAGTATGAGAACTCTGATACTGAGAGCTGCTCAAAGCTCGAGGGCAAAATCTGACAATGTGCCTCGGATCACCACAAGCATGGCAAGACCTCGTCTGCTGCGGCTGAGCACCCCTTAACCTCGGGCAAACCCTCCTGTTGTGACCATACTCACCACACTCATAACATCTACACGAACGCTGCAGCTGAGGAAACTGAGGTTGACCCTGTCGACTTGAATGNCCCTTCTCAAGCAAATCCTGCAACTGATCCTTTAACTCTTTCAACTCTGGTAGGGCCATGCGATACGGCGGAATGAAAATGGGCTGAGTGCCCGGAGCCAGATCAATACAAAAATCAACATCCCTGTTCGGCGGCATGACCTGGGGTCCCTCTCCACTCCAATCGGGGCAAATCCGGCAAAGCCAAGGTCACGGTCTTGGCGTGACAATCCAAGATAGCATGATACGGGGACAACCAATCCATCCCGAATATAACGTCGAAATCCACCATGTCCAGGAGCAATACACGGGTCTCAAGATCCTCGAACACTACCACACAGGAACGATGCACTCGGTCGACCGCTATAGAATAACCCACCGGTGTAGATACATGAATAGGAATACTCAAAGTATCACTAGGCATGACCAGGTACGGTACAAAAATAGGACGACACATACGAATACGTAGACCCAAGGTCAAATAGCACTGAAGCATCTCTAATACGAATCAGAATGGTACCTGTAATGTCTGCATCTGAAGACTCAGCCTCTGGCCTGGCTGCTGGCTGGCCTCTACCTCTGGCGACCTGAACTCCACCTCTATGACCTTTACCTCCACCTCTTACACCTCTGCCACCGCCTCTAACTGGCTGGGCAGGCTGAGAACCTGCGGTGCCCGAATCCCAGTACGAGAACTCTGATGCTGAGAGCTGCTCAAAGCTCGAGGGCAAAATCTGACAATGTGCCTCGGATCACCACAAGCATGGCAAGACCTCGTCTGCTGCGGCTGAGCACCCCTCAACCTCGGGCAAACCCTCCTGTTGTGACCATACTCACCACACTCATAACATCTACACGAACGTTGCAGCTGAGGAAACTGAGGCTGGCCCTGTCGACCTGAATGACCACCTGAAGTACCATGAGCGACCTGGGGAGCTAACTGAAAGGGCCTAGGAGGATGGCCTCTACCATAAGAACCTCTACCTCCGGACGAGGTACCACTGAATCTGCCTGCATGACGGGGCCTCTTATCCGACCCATGACCGCCTCCCTGTGGCAGGACCATCTCAACTCTACGGCCCACATTGGCCGCCTCCTGAAAAGTGATCTCACTCCCGGCCTGAGCCACTGTGCCCGGCTGACCTGCCACCGCTGGCTGAACTCCTGGAAGCAAACCCACTCGAATGACGCTCTCCACGAAGCCTACCAATTGGACTAGAGCGTCCTGAAGAACTGGGATGGCAATGAACCCCTCTGGGACCTGAGCTGGGCCCACCGGGACTGCTGGGGCGGGAACCTCCTCCTCCAAATCAACCTGAGGCTCCGCCACCGGAGCTGCTACTGGGGACTCGGACTGCTGAGCGGTAGATGAAGAAGAGCGTGTTCTCGCCATCTGCGGAAGAACAGAGTAGAATTACAATCGGTACTTGAGAAATAGAGCCGCACGACAAGAAGGAACAAATGTGAAACTTTCCTAACTCTGTAGCCTCTGGGGGATAAATACAGACGTCTCCGTACCGATCCCTCAGACTCTACCGAGTTTGTCCGTGAGTTGTGAGACCTATGTAACCTAGTGCTCTGATACCAACTTGTCACGACCCGGATTTCCCACCCTCGGGAGTCGTGATGGCGCCTGCTAATAGGAGCTAGGCAATCCAACTCAATTTACTTCTTTCAGCAATTATCTTACATTTAATGAAAACAAAACATAATATGATAAAACGAAAGTCTCAAATATGATTAACCGAAAGAAATACGGAAGTTTAACAAAAACCTCTACCCAAGACTGGTGTCACAATACTCACGAACGACTAGAGAATACTACACACAAGGTTTGAATGAAACATAGAACTGTCTGCTTCGGTACAAATGACAACAAACTGACTAAAATAGAAAAGGACTCCGGGCCTGCGGACGTCAGCAGGGCTACCTCGAATGTCCCTGGACTGAAAGCTCGCTCCCAGAATGCTACTACTACTCAAATGTTGCTCCAACACCTGGATTTGTGCAAAAAGTTGCACAGAGTGTAGCATCAGCACAACCGACCCCATGTGCTGGTAAGTGCCTGGCCTAACCCCGGCGAAGTAGTGACGAGGCTAGACCAGACTACCAGATAAACCTGTGCAGATATATATACAAGTACAACAAAATAATAGCGGAAAGTAGACAATTAAAACTGGGAGGGGAACATGCTTATGGGGTAGCAGATAAAACGGAATATCAGGAATAACAAAAGAAACTACATCTGATTTCTTCTAACACAGAATAAGGGAAAACAAACCACTTTCACTTGTTTTAATTTCCTCTTGTTGCAGGCGTGCAACTCGATCCCATTTCTCATAATATCACGTGGTAGGCGTACCACTCGCTCCCATTTCACAATATCACATGGTAGGCGTACCACTCGCTCCCATTTCATAATATCACCTGGTAGGCGTACCACTTGCTCCCATTTCATAGTATCACGTGGTAGGCGTACCACTCGCTCCCATTTCATAATATCTCGTGGTCGGCGTGCCACACGATCCCATTTCGTAATACCTCGTGGTCGGCGTGCCACACGATCCCATTTCATAATATCTCGTGGTCGGCGTGCCACACGATCCCATTTCTTTCAACACCATACACAAAATAATCCCGGCAAGGGAGAAAGATGTTATAATAAACTATCCCGGCAAGGGAACAAGATAATATAATAAACTATCCCGGCAAAGGAACAAGATAATATAATAAACTATTCCGACAAGGGAACAAGATAATACAATAAACTATCCCGACAAGGTAGAATCCAGCTATAACCAAACTTACTCAATTTCTACTTAACACAATTAAATCAATGCCCAGTGTTAAAGATTTCCAACCAAGTCCTTGTAAACAACAATTAAGAATTCGATAATATAGCAATTCAGGACTCACTGTCATGCTCGACACCAGTGTATAGATACTCGTCACCATGCCTATACACCGTACTCGACAAATAGCAATTAACAAATAAGACTCTACTCCTATTCCCTCAAGCCAAAGTTAGACCAAACACTTATCTCAAATGCTCCAAACTCAACTCAATCCTCTAGTATAGCTTTACCCCTCGAAT
>NW_017679134.1:12554-14583 GCF_001879085.1 Nicotiana attenuata
GACTCGACCGGCGCCGGAACCAAAATACGGGCCCGATACCAACACGTTCTAATCAATTTCCTTTTCAAATTTTCCATATTAATTTCTGAAAAATAATTTCGCAGAAAAATTCATTTCTCGGGCTCTAGACCTCGGAATTCGACTCCGGGCATATACCCGAGTCTCATATTTTTCTACGGACCCTCCGGGACCGTCCAATCATGGGTCCGGGTCCGTTTACCCAAAATGTTGACCAAAGTCAACTTTAATCATATTAATATCAAAATTCATCAATTTTTACACAGAATTCATATTTAAGCTTTCCGGCTAAGTGCCCGGACTACGCACGCAAATCGATGCAAGTAAAAATGAGGTTTTCAAGGCCTCGGACGCATGGAATGAAAGGGAAAACAGGTGATGACCCCTTTGGGTCGTCATACAAATAGATACTATCACTAATCTAAAAGGTAAAAGTAACTTGATGAAAGAACGATTTGCTGAATTTCAGAATAAAAAACCTAATCCCTTTTTGTTGGTAATAACTTTATACACATAAATTATGCAATAATACCAAATTTATTTCACTTGAACTAAAAAATATGGCCAGATTTCTCGATTAAGAGCCACAAAGTGCAATGAGAGCAAAAAAAAATCTTAGTACCTTCGTATTTGGATCTCCGAATTGTTTCTCCATAGTTTATAAATGATTATGGAGTGGATTGAGGGTTTTTCAAGGCATCGGAGAGAGAGAGATGGGGGTATCAGAGTTTTTAGTAGTGTATCAGTGAAGAAGAAGAAGATTTTTGGAGAGAGAGAGAGAGAGAGAGAGAGATGGGGGCGGGTATCAGTGAAGAAGAAGAAGAAGATGACTGAGGGTTTTTAGTTTGGTGTATCGGCTAGCATTTGGGGTATCGCAGTTAGTGGGGAAAGGGCCAAAAAAGTTTTTTTATTTGGAGTTTGCTCATCCTGGTTCCCAAGGCAAAACCTATTTGTTTGGCCATAAGGGTGGCAAACGAGCGGGTCACGTCGGATATGAACGGGTTCAAAATGGATAATATAAAAATAAATATATTATCCGATCCGGTCCATATTTAATACTGATAAAAATAAGTTAATCGACGGATAATATGGATATCCATTTTTTTAAAACAAATATACTACTATGCTGGGCACTTAGTGGTCTTTTTTATTAATAAAACAAAAACAAAAATAATGTCTTACAATATGAAAAAAAGGTATGAGCTAGCTAAAATATGTATAAACTTAAAGACAACATGCCATAAGTTGATAACTAAAAATAGTCTAAGTATAGAAATTAATTTTGCTCCTTGCTTCATGTTCTCAATGTCTTGAAACTTGTTTGTATCATTTGTATGCAATGAAAGTATCCTTTTCTTGTCCTCCCATGTTATATGATGATGAAGATGCCACTCCTCGCGCGTGTAGCTTTACCATGTTGAAAATTCCAGTTGAATGACGTGAGACCATCATATGAGCTCTTGACAATCTTCATATGTTCACGGGTGCATATAGTGGCGGACCCAGACTTTTATACAAGGGGGTTAAGACTTCAGATGTATCCTGAAGTCCTAAAAAATAATTGGCAATAAAAACGATATAGAGTTAACAAACAACAAGGTTTACCTAGTGCTCTTTATTTTAGTTCTAACAAAACCTTAACAACATATTTTTCTACCTTTACAATTTAATAATTTATTGACCACAACTATTTTACAAATTTTTGCTGTAACAAACATGAGTTTGATCAATATTAAAAGAGTTTTTGACCAATATTGTCCCTTATCTTTGAGGGTAGGTCTATTTTGGTCCCTCAAATATAACCCTGAGCATATTTAATCCCTTAAGTATGTTAAAGTGGAGCATCTTTAGTCTCACTGACAGAATATATTCAAAAACTAACGGTGTTAAACAACTCTGATTCATGAAGCAAATCTTCTGGTTTGAAGCAAAACATTTCCTCTCCTTTTATTGGATAACGGAAACTATCACTTTAATTCCTCATTTTTAGATAATGTCTTCTAAGATTTTG
>NW_017679134.1:17383-18247 GCF_001879085.1 Nicotiana attenuata
TATCTTCCTTTTCATCTCCCGTACCTGTGATTGCTTCTTTACCTTCATCAACTGTTGCTTCTATTCCTTCTTCCACCGTTCCTCCTTTGGCAATTCCTCCACCTATTGTTCATCATACGGAGGTGGGCTCTTCAAGTAGGAGTACTGCTATGAGGAGCGTAACCATTGAGGTTCCTGCTAACAACAGCCTTTTGAGAAAGTCCGGTCAAACTGATATTTGGCTCGAGCCTTTGATTGGCCCCATTGAGAAAGCAAAGCTTGAGAGCCATAGCAACCTACTCTCATGAATGACATAGTGCTATGTCCACTTTAAGGTACCTTACCTTTCCTACTTTTCTTCATTCTGTAAAAATTTCGACTTTTGGGATTTTTACTTCTCCTCGTTTTTTTTACTTAGGCCAATCTTATTGGCACTGAGCTGATGAACAGAATCTCCCTCTTAGAAAAGGTGGCACGTGATTCCCAGTTGGAAGCAAACAACTGGAAGGAACAGTTTGACAGCGCTCAAATCGACATGGAGGAATTACAAGAGAGAAGAAGTACCATAGAACAACAAGTACGAGCATTATCTTCAGAGTTGGCAGTCAACAAGGCTTCATTAATTCAGGCAGAGAAGGAAAGGGAGCGCCTTGAATCTTCATTTTCTGAACAGTTATCCAAGTCTAGTGAAGAGATCCGGGCATTGAAAGATCTTTTGAATCAGAAAGAAATTTACGCCGGGGAGCTGGTTCAAAATTTTACCAAGGCACAGGAGGATCTTCGAGCCTCTGTTGATAAGGTGCATACTTTGGACAGTTCTCATGCCACCCTTCAATCTTCCTATAATTCTGTATTGGCTGACAATGAAGAGCTCAAGAATGAGGT
>NW_017679135.1:0-2956 GCF_001879085.1 Nicotiana attenuata
CCACAGTTCGGGAGAGAGTGCGGAGGTTTATCGAGGGTCTTATTCCGCCCATCCAGTTCAGCATGGTCCGAGAGTTAGAGATGGATATTCCCTACCAGCAGGTAGTGAGCATTGCTAGAGGATTGAGGGTATGCTCGCCAGGGGCGAGGGGAGAGGGAGGCCAAGAGGTCTCGAGAGTCGGGTCATTACTTTGGTGCCCGTACTTCATCAGCCGGACGTTATGGTAGGGGTTATTTTGGTTGCCCTGTTCATTCAGCCTTGCCAGCAGCCGGTAGTACTCCAGCTCCACCAGCACCTCAGGAGCCTTATTATGCGCCTCCAGTTTCTAGCGCGCCTCCTGCGCGGGGTACCTCCAGAGGTCAGTCCAGCGGACCTAGCTCCAGTCAGTCACAGCCACCACGTCCTCCCAGAGCTTGCTTCGAGTGTGGAGATACACCTCACTTGGTTAGGGACTGCCCCAGACTTGGTAGGGGTGCATCTTCACAGACTGCTCAGCCACAGCGTGCTTCTCAGAGTTCTCAGGCCATGATCACAGCTCCAGCAGCTACCCCACCTGCCCAGCCGGCTAGGGGCGGAGGTCGGGGAGATAGAGGTCGCCCTCGAGAGCGGGGTCGGGCCAGATATTATGCTATTCCTGCTCGTACTGAGGCTGTTGCCTCCGACTCCGTCATTACAGGTATTATTCTGGTTTGTCACAGAGAGGCATCGGTTCTATTTGATCCGGGCTCTACTTACTCTTATGTGTCTTCTTACTTTGCTCCGCATTTGGGTGTGCCTCGGGATTCTTTGAGTGCCCCCGTTTATGTTTCTACTCCTGTGGGAGATTCCCTTGTTGTGGACCGCGTTTATCGGTCATGTTTGGTTACTATTTGTGGTTTTGAGACCAGAGTAGACTTGTTATTACTCGGTATGGTGGATTTTGACATTATTTTGGGCATGGACTGGTTGTCGCCCCATTTTGCTATTCTTGATTGTCACGCCAAGACCGTGACGCTGGCTATGCCAGGTATTCCGCGTGTTGAGTGGAGTGGTACCTTAGATCATACTCCCAGTAGAGTTATCTCTTTTCTTAAAGCTTAGCGCATGGTAGAGAAGGGGTGTGCCGCGTATTTGGCTTATGTGAGAGATGTTAGTGTTGATACCCCTTCTGTTGATTCTGTTCCAGTGGTATGGGATTATTCCGATGTATTTCCAGCTGATCTCCCGGGCATGCCGCCTGATAGAGGCATTGATTTCGGCATTGATCTGTTGTCGGGCACTCAGCCCATTTCCATTCCTCCGTATCGTATGGCTCCTCCCGAGTTGAAGGATTAGTTACAGGAATTGTTGGGTAAGGGTTTTATTCGACCCAGTGTTTCACCATGGGGGGCCCCTGTTTTGTTTGTGAAGAAGAAGGACGGTTCTATGCGTATGTGCATTGATTATCGCCAGTTGAACAAAGTTACAGTGAAGAACCGATATCCTTTACCTCGTATTGATGATCTGTTTGATCAGCTACAGGGCGCACAGGTGTTTTCCAAGATTGATTTGCGCTCAGGTTACCATCAGTTGAAGATTCGGGAGCCAGATATCCCGAAGACTGCTTTCAGGACTCGGTATGGTCATTACGAGTTCCTTGTTATGTCTTTTGGGCTGACTAATGCCCCGGCAGCTTTCATGCATTTGATGCACAGCGTATTCAGACCATATCTTGACTCGTTCGTGATTGTTTTTATTGATGATATTCTGGTGTATTCCCGGAGTCGGGAAGATCATGAGCAGCATCTGAGGACCGTGCTACAGACCTTGAGGGAGAAAAAGTTATATGCAAAGTTCTCAAAATGTGAGTTTTGGCTGAGTTCTGTGGCATTCTTAGGCCATGTGATTTCTAGCGAGGGTATTCGGGTGGATCCGAGAAAGGTAGAGGCCGTGCAGAGTTGGCCCAGGCCGTCCTCAGCTACAGAGATTCGCAGTTTCCTTGGCTTGGCAGGTTACTACCGTCGTTTTGTGGAGGGATTTTCATCGATTGCTGCCCCTATGACTAGATTGACCCAGAAGGGTGCCCCATTTCAGTGGACAGAGGAGTGCGAGGCGAGCTTTCAAAAGCTCAAGACAGCTTTGACTACAGCCCCTATCTTGATGTTGCCTACCGGTTTGGGGTCTTATACTGTCTATTGTGACGCCTCGAGAGTTGGCCTTGAAGCAGTGTTGATGCAGGACGGTAGAGTGATCGCCTACGCGTCCAGACAGTTGAAGATACATGAAAAGAACTACCCTGTTCACGACCTTGAGTTAGCTGCTATTGTTCACGCTTTGAAGATCTGGCGCCATTATTTGTACGGGGTGCCTTGTGAGATCTATACTGACAATCGGAATTTGCAGCACTTGCTTAAGCAGAAGGACCTGAATATGCGTCAGAGGAGATGGTTAGAGTTGTTAAAGGATTATGATATTACTATTCTTTATCACCCGGGCAAGGCCAATGTGGTAGCGGATGCCTTGAGTCGCCGGGCGGAGAGTTTGGGGAGCTTGGCATATTTACCAGCTTCAGAGAGGCCTATGGCGATGGATGTTCAGGCCTTAGCCAGCCAGTTTGTGAGATTGGATCTTTCGGAGCCCAGTCGGGTTCTAGCCTGTGTGGTTTCCCGATCTTCCCTATTTGACCGTATCAGGGAGCGGCAGTATGATGACCCTCATTTGCTTGTCCTTCAGGACAAGGTTCAGCGTGGTGATGCCAGAGATGTGACCATTGGAGATGATGGAGTAATGAGGATGCAGGGCCGGATTTGTGTGCCCAATGTGGATGGTCTTCGAGAGTTGATTCTAGCAGAGGCCCATAGCTCGCGGTATTCCATCCATCCGGGTGCCGCGAAGATGTATCAGGACCTGAGGCAACACTATTGGTGGAGGTGAATGAAGAAGGATATAGTTGGTTATGTGTCTAGATGCCTCAACTGCCAGCAGGTGAAGTATGAGC
>NW_017679135.1:12111-18244 GCF_001879085.1 Nicotiana attenuata
TGATATGTTGGTTAAGTCCCTGCGCGTAGAGGACCATTTAGTTCATTTGCAGGAAACATTTGCAATTTTGAGGAAATACAACATGAAGCTTAACCTAGTGAAATGTGCCTTCGGAGTTGGCTCGAGTAAGTTCCTCGGCTTCATGGTGTCAAATCGAGGTATCGAAATCAACCCCGATAAGATCAAGGCTATCAAAGATATCACGATCGTGGATAGTGTGAAGGCCGTGCAAAGGCTAACAGGATGAATAGCTGCCTTGGGTCGATTCATTTCGAGCTCGTCGGATTGGAGTCACCGGTTCTTTTCCTTGCTCAAAAAGAAAAAGAATTTCGCGTGGACCCCGGAATGTCAGCAAGCCTTAGAAGAGTTAAAGCAATATCTGTCGAGCCCGCCTTTGCTTCACACCCCGAAGGTAGATGAAAGCCTTTATCTATACTTGGAAATGTCCGAGATAGCGATAAGTGGGGTACTAGTTCGAGAAGAGCAAAGGTAGGCAATTTCCTGTTTATTACGTAAGCCGAACTCTAGGAGATGCTGAAACTAGGTACCCTCACTTAGAAAAAGTAGCGCTTGCATTGATAAGCGCATCTCGAAAGTTAAAACCATATTTTTAATGTCATCCTATATGCGTATTAACCACTTACCCCCTTCGAAATGTTTTGCATAAGCCCGAGCTATCGGGCCGATTGGCCAAATGGGCCATCGAACTTAGCGGGTACGATATCGAATATGAACCCTGTTGATACCCAATTTTTTCCTATATTTTTTATATATACATAAATACCTTCAAAATAGCATATATATGCATATATAAGCATGCACAAGGTATATAATTTTTCCCATAATTTTAAGGATTTAAATTGATTTATTTCCTTCACTTTTGTTCATAAAATCCCCAATAATTACCCCTCAAATTATTTTTGTGATGATTTAGTCCTTTAATTTCTATATTTATGCCAAAATATGGTTAAAATATTTTTTATGTATTTTTATAATTGCATTTTGTATTTTTAAAGCTAAATTGCATATAATTGCAATATTAGCCCGTTTAATGTATAACTACCTTTATATGCGTAAAATTGGTCTCCTATACTTTTAAAATGTTAAATATATATGTTAAATCATTTTGGTATATAAAATTATTTTTCAGAAACTATTTATTATTTATTATAAATTATATAGGAGAAAACTGGCCATTTAAAATGTAGCCAGATTTGCATTTCAATTTTAGCCCCATTTAAATTCAACCCCAGCCCAATTTCTAACCAAACCACCCGACCCAAACCCTGAACCCGTCTACCCGACCCAGCACCAATTAAATCCTGGCCGTTGATCTCTCATATTAACGGCCCGTATTAATCCTTTCCTTTTTTAATTCCAACGACCCTCTAACCCTATCTCATTTCCAAATTCCGATGCCTCTGTATTCTCATCTCTCAACCACTCAACCTAACCCTAGCTCCTCTCAACCGCCGACCTTCTTCTCCAGTGATCTCCCTTCAACTCCTAAGTCTCCAATGGTTCCTCTATTGCCATGCTCACCTTCTCTGAGGTCTTCAAGGGCCCTAGGCCACGCCGACTTGCATCTAGGGTTTGCTATTGTCTGTTCTTGGTTACTTCAGTGTGATTTTAAGCGAAATCGCGCTGTATTTGGCACGATCCTTGAGATTTTAGACAGGTTCTTTCATCTCTACTTGGGTTTCTTATGAAAACTCTAATTTTGCTTACATCTCTTAGATCTGTACGATTTTTAAACGATTTGAGTTTGTTTCTTTGATGTTTTACACTATCCTTGTAACTCTTTACAAGAATCATCGATTTCAAAGTGTTTTCACCTTCTTCTCAAATTAGGGTTTTCAGAACTTCTTCTAAAACCTTGTTTAAACCAATTCTTTATGTTTAAACTTCTATTGCTTGCATATTTCGACTGATTCTATGATTTTACTACCTCTTCAACTTGCCTATGTTGAAAACCCTAATTTCTTAGTTCTAATCTTGGGTTTTTGATTTTTGTTTTGATAACGTGTTCAGTTAATCTATATGTTTCTGTGATTCTGTGATTTTACCCTATGATTGCTTGTTAAGGTTCCTAATTATGGCTATCCCTGCCTATTCTGTGATTTTACCCTATTTCGTTCACTAATGTTTCTGATTCTCCACTTCTCCTGCCTGTATCATGCTTATTCTACTAATTCAGACTATGCTCTACATGAATCCCTAATTTATATATGATTTTTGTCCTACTCGACCTCTTAGAGTTCTGGTTTTTGCTTACTATGTGCTTGTTCTTATAAATCTGTGCTAAATCAGTGCTATTTTCTACTTTTGAATCCTTGAATCTTTATGATTGATCTTTCACTGATTTCGCATGATATCTCTTCTAATTTTTAACCTTGTAAAATATTTTTTGACCTTATTCTATGGTCAATTATGCTATTAATTGATTTCGTAAGTCTTTCCTTGATTGAAATATGCTGAACCTTGCCTCTATTACATGTGTGTACTTGTACTATGCAGAAAATATTTCCTTATTTGTTATGCTCAGCCTTCTACGATTTCCTTCCTTATTTGCCACATGTTTATTACCGTTTGAAGTTGACTCCTCAATTAAAGGAGTACTTACCATGATTTCGTGACTAATTGATTCTGAGTCCCCATAATTACTGATGAACTTTGATTTTTACCTTATTTGATACCTGCTTTCAAACTATATATACACACTCTTTCATTAACACAAGACACGAACACTCTTGGTTCAAAATCTCTCCCTCTCTCTCACACATAAATTTTCTGCTCTCCTTTGTGCTACTTGCTACTATTCTAAGTTAGCCGGCTGCAAGCCAAGGCTAACCATTATGTTCTCCTGCTCTTTCACTTTGCTTACTGTCTTCTTTACTGGTATGTTCTAGTTTCAATTCAAGTTCCAACAACAATATGGTTCTTTTATTTCTTCAGTTCATCCTGTTTCTAGTTTGCTTCTATTTATGGTTTTGTTGTGAAACTTGTAGTTGATGTTTACGTTATTATCATGTTATGTACTCCCCTTCCTTAAGATCAGTGTATTACCCCCTCTGTGTTGTTTTTGAACATGTTTGCACCAATTATCTCTACCTGTTATGTGTTTACCACCATGTGCTCCATGTATCCCTAAATCCCTATCACCCCTGTAGGTAAGCTTATTCTTTATGTTTGGTTCTGTGGCTGTGTCTGGTCAGCTGTTTCTGAGCATATCTATATCAATTCCTAGACCTTTTCTTGATTTTGTGTTTACAATCAGGTGTTCTATGTATCCCCAAATCTCTTCACCCCTGTTTGTGACTATTGAACTTGCTTTGGTTCTGTGACTCCTGGCTGTGTATGAACCTATCTTAAAGATGTTGTGTTTGGACTTCTGTTCACTACTCCAATATCTTTTCAAACTGTCTTTGTTGTTTTACTGAGTTATTTTCAAACAAACTTCCTTTTAATATAGTTTTTCCATTAAAACCTTTCAACTTGTGTCAAGCACTTTCACTCTACTCCTAGGTCAATAGGTTCTGCCCCCTCCAGTATGTGTACTGCCTTGGGATCCCTTTGAGAACCCTCTGAACTCTGGCATGCTGAGGCTGGCCCTTTCCACACTGCACTTATTCAATTTGGTTACCAAGTCTAGGTGTAAGCACTGCCCGGGATCCTTGAGATCCTTAGGGAACTTTGATGCACCTAGACTATGACATTGTCTATGGAATTGAGGCATTTGAGGCTATTGGAGGCTTTGGAAACCTGGGTCTAATTGAAGGCTCCCTATAGAATAACTTCTTATTTTTTTTATTTACATATGTAATTCATTCACATGGTCTGTAATAATTTGTAAACAAATATTGGGGTAATTAGTGAAAGGGATGGGTAGCTACATGTTTATGGGGTAATACAGGTAGAAATCATGCTTATAGGACTTTACATTTTAATCTGATTGCCTTACCAAGTAGAAATCATGCTTATAGGGCTTTACATCTTGTCATGTTTATCTCACCATGCTAGAAATCATGCTTATAGGTTTCAAATAATTCCGCAATAGAAATCATGTCTGCAAGTCTTAGAATCAGCTTCACAAATAGATGCCATGCATATAGGATTTAATCTAGATTCTGTTATTACAAGTGCTTATGTATGTTTCCATGCCTGCAAGTCTTTAAAATCAGTATTAAACTTAGATATCATACCTATAGGGAACAACATCAAATCCTGCCTATGGATCTCGCCTAGGTTTAGTTTAAATAACTCAATCCGGTTAACGTTTAATTCACTTCGAAACTGGTTTAATTAATGGTTTATTTTCCCTGAAACGAGTTCTTTCAAAACTGCCTTAATCTATCATTAGACAACATGCCCATAGGGATTTAAAAGTCTGTTTTAAAATCTGCCCTATTTTACTATAAAATGTAGTCATCAGTATTCCGCGTATAGGCAAGCCTGTAGGGCGTTTTCAAAACTTGCAATCCTGAAACTGTTTCTATGACTTAATGTTTTTCTGATCCTAACAGGCTTTTAAAAACCAATAGGCAACTTCTAGGGTCATTACTCTTGAGTTTATAAAATAAATTGCTTGTCTTCTGCATATTCACCTAGACATCCTGCCTCAGGATACTGTTTAATAAAAAGCCCTTAATTGTGCTTGAGTCGTGCTGTTCATGTGCCATTATTTGAGGAGGAAACTTTGAGTCTCTAATTGCTCTCTTTTATCTTATGTGCTAAAAGTCCTAATTGTTTTGCCTGTCGCCTTAGAATTTTCACCTTTAAAACCTTAGGGGTCTGTCTAGAACCACCTATAGGTAGAGGTCCTAAATTCTCCAGGACCATTAAGAAGGGACGGGTAACAGTACGCAATAGAGATCACTGACCAAACACTCGCTTTGCATGACCACTAAGGGGATGGGAAGGGTAGATATGGGATATGATGACTACGCGCTAATGTCACCTGTAGCCCCTCATCGAGGAGTGTTTACCGAACATTGTGTGGGGTGATCCTATAGGCTAACCAACCTAGGACTCCTCCTTTACCAAAATTCCTTTTTCTATTTAAAACCTTTGTTTACAACTTGTTCAAAAAATCTTTATTACTTGAGTTACCCAACGTGCTTTACTTGTAACCTATTTGATTTAACTGTTTATTTATATGGACTAATTTGTGTATATAAGTTCGGCCGGGACCCACAGTTGTGGACCAAGAGGGGTGCCTAACACCTTCTCCTCGAGGTTATTTTGAGCCCTTACCCTAATCTCTGGTAATGCAAACCAATCCAAGAGTTAATCGCTCTAGGTGCCCTAACGCACCATAATCCGTTAGGTGGCGACTCTTCAAATACCCAATTTCCAAAAGGAAATGAGTTATCACACCCCATGGAATGTCGAAACCCGAACCTCTCTCCGCGAGGAGAGAAAAAAAGGGGGGGCACGACAAACCCCGAACGGCCATCAACTCTCAAATCCTAGCTGACTTCGTGGCCGATTTTACGCCGACCCTCATACCTGAAGTGGAGAAAGAACTCCTGTTAAGATCGGGTACAACATCGGGGGTATGGACCCTCTTCATGGACGGTGCCTCGAATGTGAAGGGGTCCGGGCTTGGCATTGTCTTGAAGCCCCCCCACAGGTGATGCTATTAGGCAATCTATCAAAACTCCAAGATTAACTAACAATGAGGCCGAGTATGAGTCCATGATTGCAGGTCTCGAGCTAGCTAAAAGCTTGGGAGTAGAAATCATCGAGGCCAAGTGCGATTCTCTATTGGTGGTAAACCAAGTAAACAAAAGCTTCGAGGTTCGAGAGGATAGAATACAACGGTACTTGGACAAGTTATAGGTAACTTTGCACCACTTCAAGGAGTGGACTCTGGATCATGTGCCTCGAGAGCAAAATAGCGAGGCCGATGCAGTTGCCAATCTGGGATCCTCGGTCAAAGAAGATGACATCGTCCCGGGGGCTGTTGTCCAATTATCAAGGTCCGCGGTTGAAGAGGGTCATGTCGAGATAAATTCAACAAGTATAACGTGGGACTGGAGGAATAAGTATATTGACTATTTGAATAATGGAAAACTCCTAACGGACCATAAAGAATCGAGGGCCTTACGAGCCAAGGTTGCTAGGTTTGCAT
>NW_017679136.1:0-232 GCF_001879085.1 Nicotiana attenuata
TAAGACATAGGGCCTCCATTGCCTAGTCGCCTTTTTACCAACATTAGGGCTCCAATCCCTGAGTTGAGATTTTTAGACATAGGGCCTCCATTCCCTGGTCGCCTTTTTTACCAACATTAGGGCTCCAATCCCTAAGTTGAATTTTTAGACATAGGGCCTCCATTCCCTAGTCGCCTTTTTACGAACATTAGGGCTCCAATCCCTGAGTTGAGATTTTTAGACATAGGGCCTC
>NW_017679136.1:5175-8364 GCF_001879085.1 Nicotiana attenuata
TACCAACATTAAGGCTCCAATCCCTAAGTTGATTTTTTAGACATAGGGCCTCCATTCCCTAGTCGCCTTTTTTACCAACATTAGGGCTCCAATCCCTGAGTTGAGTTTTAAGACATAGGGCCTCCATTGCCTAGTCGCCTTTTTACCAACATTAGGGCTCCAATCCCTGAGTTGATATTTTTAGACATAGGGCCTCCATTCCCTGGTCGCCTTTTTTACCAACATTAGGGCTCCAATCCCTAAGTTGAATTTTTAGACATAGGGCCTCCATTCCCTAGTCGCCTTTTTAACCAACATTAGGGCTCCAATCCCTGAGTTGAGTTTTTAGACATAGGGCCTCCATTCCCTAGTCGCCTTTTTACCAACATTAGGGCTCCAATCCCTGAGTTGAGTTTTTAGACATAGGGCCTCCATTCCCTAGTCCCCTTTTTACCAACATTAGGGCTCCAATCCCTGAGTTGAGTTTTTAGACATAGGGCCTCCATTCCCTAGTCCCCTTTTTACCAACATTAGGGCTCCAATCCCTGAGTTGAGTTTTTAGACATAGGGCCTCCATTCCCTAGTCCCCTTTTTACCAACATTAGGGCTCCAATCCCTGAGTTGAGTTTTTAGACATAGGGCCTCCATTCCCTAGTCCCCTTTTTACCAACATTAGGGCTCCAATCCCTGAGTTGAGTTTTTAGACATAGGGCCTCCATTCCCTAGTCCCCTTTTTACCAAAATTAGGGCTCCAATCCCTGAGTTGAGTTTTAAGACATAGGGCCTCCATTCCCTAGTCCCCTTTTTACCAACATTAGGGCTCCAATCCCTGAGTTGAGTTTTTAGACATAGGGCCTCCATTCCCTAGTCCCCTTTTTACCAACATTAGGGCTCCAATCCCTGAGTTGAGTTTTTAGACATAGGGCCTCCATTCCCTAGTCCCCTTTTTACCAACATTAGGGCTCCAATCCCTGAGTTGAGTTTTTAGACATAGGGCCTCCATTCCCTAGTCCCCTTTTTACCAACATTAGGGCTCCAATCCCTGAGTTGAGTTTTTAGACATAGGGCCTCCATTCCCTAGTCGCCTTTTTACCAACATTAGGGCTCCAATCCCTGAGTTGAGTTTTTAGACATAGGGCCTCCATTCCCTAGTTACCTTTTTACAACCATTAGGGCTCCAATCCCTGAGTTGAGTTTTTAGACATAGGGCCTCCATTCCCTAGTCCCCTTTTTACCAACATTAGGGCTCCAATCCCTGAGTTGAGTTTTTAGACATAGGGCCTCCATTCCCTATTAGGGCTCAAATCCAACATTAGGGCTCCAATCCCTGAGTTGAGTTTTTAGACATAGGGCCTCCATTCCCTAGTCCCCTTTTTACCAACATTAGGGCTCCAATCCCTGAGTTGAGTTTTTAGACATAGGGCCTCCATTCCCTAGTCCCCTTTTTACCAACATTAGGGCTTCAATCCCTGAGGTGAGTTTTTAGACATAGGGCCTCCATTCCCTAGTCCCCTTTTTACCAACATTAGGGCTCCAATCCCTGAGTTGAGTTTTTAGACATAGGGCCTCCATTCCCTAGTCACCTTTTTACCAACATTAGGGCTCCAATCCCTGAGTTGAGTTTTTAGACATAGGGCCTCCATTCCCTAGTCCCCTTTTTACCAACATTAGGGCTCCAATCCCTGAGTTGAGTTTTTAGACATAGGGCCTCCATTCCCTAGTCACTTTTTACCAACATTAGGGCTCCAATCCCTGAGTTGAGTTTTTAGACATAGGGCCTCCATTCCCTAGTCCCCTTTTTACCAACATTAGGGCTCCAATCCCTGAGTTGAGTTTTTAGACATAGGGCCTCCATTCCCTAGTCCCTTTTTACCAACATTAGGGCTCCAATCCCTGAGTTGAGTTTTTAGACATAGGGCCTCCATTCCCTAGTCTCCTTTTTACCAACATTAGGGCTCCAATCCCTGAGTTGAGTTTTTAGACATAGGGCCTCCATTCCCTAGTCCCTTTTTACCAACATTAGGGCTCCAATCCCTGAGTTGAGTTTTTAGACATAGGGCCTCCATTCCCTAGTCCCCTTTTTACCAACATTAGGGCTCCAATCCCTGAGTTGAGTTTTTAGACATAGGGCCTCCATTCCCTAGTCGCTTTTTACCAACATTAGGGCTCCAATCCCTGAGTTGAGTTTTTAGACATAGGGCCTCCATTCCCTAGTCGCCTTTTTACCAACATTAGGGCTCCAATCCCTGAGTTGAGTTTTTAGACATAGGGCCTCCATTCCCTAGTCCCTTTTTACCAACATTAGGGCTCCAATCCCTGAGTTGAGTTTTTAGACATAGGGCCTCCATTCCCTAGTCCCCTTTTTACCAACATTAGGGCTCCAATCCCTGAGTTGAGTTTTTAGACATAGGGCCTCCATTCCCTAGTCGCCTTTTTACCAACATTAGGGCTCCAATCCCTGAGTTGAGTTTTTAGACATAGGGCCTCCATTCCCTGAGCGTTTTTTTACCAACATTAGGGCTCCAATCCCTGAGTTGAGTTTTTAGACATAGGGCCTCCATTCCCTAGTCGCCTTTTTACCAACATTAGGGCTCCAATCCCTGAGTTGAGTTTTTAGACATAGGGCCTCCATTCCCTAGTCTCCTTTTTACCAACATTAGGGCTCCAATCCCTGAGTTGAGTTTTTAGACATAGGGCCTCCATTCCCTAGTCGCCTTTTTACCAACATTAGGGCTCCAATCCCTGAGTTGAGTTTTTAGACATAGGGCCTCCATTCCCTAGTCGCCTTTTTTACCAACATTAGGGCTCCAATCCCTGAGTTGAGTTTTTAGACATAGGGCCTCCATTCCCTAGTCGCCTTTTTACCAACATTAGGGCTCCAATCCCTGAGTTGAGATTTTTAGACATAGGGCCTCCATTCCCTAGTCGCCTTTTTTACCAACATTAGGGCTCCAATCCCGGAGTTGAATTTTTAGACATAGGGCCTCCATTCCCTAGTCGCCTTTTTACCAACATTAGGGCTCCAATCCCTGAGTTAAGATTTTTAGACATAGGGCCTCCATTCCCTAGTCGCCTTTTTCACCAACATTAGGGCTCCAATCCCTGAGTTGAGTTTTAAGAAATGGGGCCTCCATTCCCTAGTCGCCTTTTTTTACCAACATTAGGGCTCCAATTCCTGAGTTGAGTTTTTAGACATAGGGCCTCCATTCC
>NW_017679136.1:9909-12942 GCF_001879085.1 Nicotiana attenuata
TGCCTTTTACCAACATTAGGGTTCCAATCCCTGAGTTGAGATTTTAGACATAGGGCCTCCATTCCCTAGTCGCCTTTTACCACCATTAAGGCTCCAATCCCTGTGTTGAGTTTTTAGACATAGGGCCTCCATTCCCTAGTCGCCTTTTTACCAACATTAGGGCTCCAATCCCTCAGTTGAGTATTTAGACATAGGGCCTCCATTCCCTAGTTGCCTTTTTAACCAACATTAGGGCTCCAATCCCTGAGTTGAGTTTTTAGACATAGGGCCTCCATTCCCTAGTCGCCTTTTTTACCAACATTAGGGCTCCAATCCCTGAGTTGAGTTTTTAGACATAGGGCCTCCATTCCCTAGTCGCCTTTTACCAACATTAGGGCTCCAATCCCTGAGTTGAGTTTTTAGACATAGGGCCTCCATTCCCTAGTCCCCTTTTTACCAACATTAGGGCTCCAATCCCTGAGTTGAGTTTTTAGACATAGGGCCTCCATTCCCTAGTCTCCTTTTTACCAACATTAGGGCTCCAATCCCTGAGTTGAGTTTTTAGACATAGGGCCTCCATTCCCTAGTCGCCTTTTTACCAACATTAGGGCTCCAATCCCTGAGTTGGGTTTTTAGACATAGGGCCTCAATTCCCTAGTCGCCTTTTACCAACATTAGGGCTCCAATCCCTGAGTTGAGTTTTTAGACATAGGGCCTCCATTCCCTAGTCCCCTTTTTACCAACATTAGGGCTCCAATCCCTGAGTTGAGTTTTTAGACATAGGGCCTCCATTCCCTAGTCGCCTTTTACCAACATTAGGGCTCCAATCCCTGAGTTGAGTTTTTAGACATAGGGCCTCCATTCCCTAGTCCCCTTTTTACCAACATTAGGGCTCCAATCCCTGAGTTGAGTTTTTAGACATAGGGCCTCCATTCCCTAGTCGCCTTTTTACCAACATTAGGGCTCCAATCCCTCAGTTGAGTATTTAGACATAGGGCCTCCATTCCCTAGTCGCCTTTTTACCAACATTAGGGCTCCAATCCCTGAGTTGAGTTTTTAGACATAGGGCCTCCATTCCCTAGTCCCCTTTTTACCAACATTAGGGCTCCAATCCCTGAGTTAAGTTTTTAGACATAGGGCCTCCATTCCCTAGTCGCCTTTTTACCGACATTAGGGCTCCAATCCCTGAGTTGAGTTTTTAGACATAGGGCCTCCATTCCCTAGTCCCTTTTTACCAACATTAGGGCTCCAATCCCTGAGTTGAGTTTTTAGACATAGGGCCTCCATTCCCTAGTCCCATTTTACCAATATTAGGGCTCCAATCCCTGAGTTGAGTTTTTAGACATAGGGCCTCCATTCCCTAGTCCCTTTTTACCAACATTAGGGCTCCAATCCCTGAGTTGAGTTTTTAGACATAGGGCCTCCATTCCCTAGTCCCTTTTTACCAACATTAGGGCTCCAATCCCTGAGTTGAGTTTTTAGACATAGGGCCTCCATTCCCTAGTCGCTTTTTACCAACATTAGGGCTCCAATCCCTGAGTTGAGTTTTTAGACATAGGGCCTCCATTCCCTAGTCCCTTTTTACCAACATTAGGGCTCCAATCCCTGAGTTGAGTTTTTAGACATAGGGCCTCCATTCCCTAGTCCCTTTTTACCAACATTAGGGCTCCAATCCCTGAGTTGAGTTTTTAGACATACGACCTCCATTCCATAGTCACGTTTTACCAACATTAGGGCTCCAATCCCTGAGTTGAGTTTTTAGACATAGGGCCTCCATTCCCTAGTCCCTTTTTACCAACATTAGGGCTCCAATCCCTGAGTTGAGTTTTTAGACATAGGGCCTCCATTCCCTAGTCCCTTATTACCAACATTAGGGCTTCGATCCCTGAGTTGAGTTTTTAGACATAGGGCCTCCATTCCCTAGTCCCTTTTTACCAACATTAGGGCTCCAATCCCTGAGTTGAGTTTTTAGACATAGGGCCTCCATTCCCTAGTCGCCTTTTACCCACATTAGGGCTCCAATCCCTGAGTTGAGTTTTTAGACATAGGGCCTCCATACCGTAGTTGCTTTTTACCAACATTAGGGCTCCAATCCCTGAGTTGAGTTTTTAGACATAGGGCCTCCATTCCCTAGTCCCTTTTTACCAACATTAGGGCTCCAATCCCTGAGTTGAGTTTTTAGACATAGGGCCTCCATTCCCTAGTCCCCTTTTTACCAACATTAGGGCTCCAATCCCTGAGTTGAGTTTTTAGACATAGGGCCTCCATTCCCTAGTCGCCTTTTTACCAACATTAGGGCTCCAATCCCTGAGTTGAGTTTTTAGACATAGGGCCTCCATTCCCTAGTCGCCTTTTTACCAACATTAGGGCTCCAATCCCTGAGTTGAGTTTTTAGACATAGGGCCTCCATTCCCTAGTCGCCTTTTTACCAACATTAGGGCTCCAATCCCTGAGTTGGGTTTTTAGACATAGGGCCTCCATTCCCTAGTCTCCTTTTTACCAACATTAGGGCTCCAATCCCTGAGTTGAGTTTTTAGACATAGGGCCTCCATTCCCTAGTCCCCTTTTTACCAACATTAGGGCTCCAATCCCTGAGTTGAGTTTTTAGACATAGGGCCTCCATTCCCTAGTCGCCTTTTTACCAACATTAGGGCTCCAATCCCTGAGTTGAGTTTTTAGACATAGGGCCTCCATTCCTTAGTTTCCTTTTTAACCAACATTAGGGCTCCAATCCCTGAGTTGAGTTTTTAGACATAGGGCCTCCATTCCCTAGTCGCCTTTTACTAACATTAGGGCTCCAATCCCTGAGTTGAGTTTTTAGACATAGGGCCTCCATTCCCTAGTCGCCTTTCACCAATATTAGGGCTCTAATACCTGAGTTGAGTTTTTAGACATAGGGCCTCCATTCCCTAGTCGCCTTTTACCAACATTAGGGCTCCAATCCCAGAGTTTAGTTTTTTGACATATGGCCTCCATTGCCTAGTTGCCTTTTACCAACATTAGGGTTCCAATCCCTGAGTTGAGATTTTAGACATAGGGCCTCCATTCCCTAGT
>NW_017679136.1:17997-18239 GCF_001879085.1 Nicotiana attenuata
AGACATAGGGCCTCCATTCCCTAGTCGCCTTTTTTACCAACATTAGGGCTCCAATCCCTGAGTTGAGTTTTTGGACATAGGGTCTCCATTCCCTAGTCGCCTTTCACCAACATTAGGGATCTAATCCCTGAGTTGAGTTTTTAGACATAGGGCCTCCATTCCCTAGTTGCCTTTTTTACCAACATTAGGGCTCCAATCCCTGAGTTGAGTTTTTAGACATAGGGCCTCCATTCCCTAGTCGC
>NW_017679137.1:0-3223 GCF_001879085.1 Nicotiana attenuata
TTGAATTGTTGATCAGTTTTCCCAATCCTATTAGCACTGGGATTTGGACTCCCCTTTGCCTTGTTTGTATTTAGCTTTTCTTGTTCCTTGCCTTTGTTTTTGCCATTGTTTTCCACCTTGCCTTCTTCAATAGTTAAGATTGGTTCAGTAATTTCTTCAACTTCCAAAGTTGCATCTTCCACCTCCAAAGCTCGAAACTTATTATTTGATACCACAGTACCTTCATTGATCTTTCCTTTGCCTTTGTTGTCTCCCTTCTCCTTGACCTCCTCAATTATGTAGCCTCTCCTATCTCTTTGATACTTGTTCCTCCTGGTTTGCATCCACTCTTGTTTAGCATGATTAGCATTAGGATTTCCAAGTACCTTTCCACTTGATAAGACCTTTGTTGAAGCTGCAGCAGTGCCAACAACATCAGTACTCACTAATACTGCTTGCTCCTTCACTTGATCATTGATATCCCCTCGAAAATTTCTGTGTAATTCTGGATGAATCACCCAGCACTCTCGTTCATTATGCCCTTGCTTCTTACAAGTCTTGCAGTATTTAGGCATGTAATCATACCTAATTTTAATCCACTTGAACTCTTCTGGCCCAGACTCATCCTCCTCCTCAACAATCTTGATCCTTTGAGGTAAGTTTGCCAATAAATTCACCTCAACCTTCACCTTAGCACAGCTTGGCCTTGTACCATTTTGAGTAGCCAAATCCACATGTAATGGCTTCCCTACTGCCCTAGCTAAGGAGAACACAAACTCCTTTCCAAAGAAATTTGGAGGTAAATCTTGAAAAGATATCCATGCTATAGCAATTGGAGTTTCTTCGTCAACCTTCCACCTTGGATTCCACTTAGTACACCTCATCTGCCACATCTCGTTATTAATCTTCAAATAATACGCAGGCTTTGATAACAAGTGAACATAATCTTCCATTAACGAGAGCTTGATCAATACATGACTATCCTCAATCAAACCAACTGAGCATGGACCCTTTAGTTCACATTGAATAGGCAAAACTTTACGTAGATCATGAATCCCAGGCTTGCCATACGAAAACTTACCAAGAACTGCCATGTTTAAGCCTTGTTGATCAATGGACTGCCTTACTTCTTGCTTCTTCCATCGAACAATTGGTTCTCCATGAAGATACTCGATAGGTTTTAGGGTTATGTTCGACGTAGGCTGCATGACAGCATTTAATGCATTAGGTTTTAGTAATTACGCGTAATTTAGGGTGTTGTTTGGGACTGTTGCTGGTTGTATGGTGGTCGTAGGGGTAGTAGACAACTGCCCAACCTCCGGCGGAGGATGGGCAGTGGCCGGCGAGGCCATGGGAGGCGGCAGCTTGATTTCTCTCTCTAATCGCCTCTTTTTCTAGAGAGAAGGCAGAGAAAATTCCTGCGTTTTGCGAGCCCAGGTTGACTTTTGAGTTGACCTTCTTTTTTTTTCTTTATAAGGATCGTAAATTTATTCTGTTCTTGGTTTTTTTTTTTTCTCCAGCAAAAACCTAATATAAGCCTAACAAAGCTATAAACTCTAAGTAATAAGCTAATGCTATCTATTACATGATCATCAAATACAAGCTCACACAATATGTGGATGAATATGACTTCTAATGCCCATATCAAGTACCATGTAGCACCAACCAAGCTCTCACCAGGTGCCAAGGTATGAGGAGTATAGGCCAAGTAAAAGTCCAACCAAACGATCCACAAAACTGAAGCAAGCATAGGTCTAGTATAGAACAAGCTGCCAACTATATGACTTGCCATATTCACCTGCATATACCATATAGCCTTGGATAGTGTAGTAACATCTCCAGAATGAGTGTGTAAACACACTAATACCACTGAATAATGCCACAACAATGTCCAAGCCATTACAACGCAAGGCATATGACAAATGAGAAGGAGTATAGATGCTGAATAGATCCATACAGAAACTATTGCTTCCAGATGAAACCAATAATGTTGTGCCTATGTACCTATGATGATATACTTGCAAGCTGTCTGAATGAGTGCAAAATCAGAGGAATTATGAACCTGCACTCTTGTCATCATAATCAGCAATCATGAAACCAAAGAGATCATATGTGTGTCTCCCCTATTACTGATCCAGAAGGTTATACTGATGGAGGATCTTACAAGTTGAGATGTAACTGAAGATACTGCCATATCTGTGTATAAATTCCTAATGAAGATCATCAAATAACACTCAGAATGAGCATGTGACCATGCTGATACCACTGAGATGCTATATAATAATCTCCATTGTAAACAAATCCACAGACTTATCAATACATTGAACAGACTGTCCATTAGTCAGGTTCTTTCCTCTTAGCAATCCTAACTCTTAAGTTTGGTATTTGAGATTTGTCCATGTTGATCAGTGTTCTTCCTTCAGCTGGTAATTCCTGAAATGATTCAAAGTTAACTGTACCTGCAAAAGAAAACACAAGGTTAGCTAAATAATCTGCCACTTTGTTGCCCTCCCTTAGCACATGTTGGAATATCACATTGTAAGAGCTTTTGATCTCCTTAATCCTTTTCACTTCTGCTCCTATACTCCATGGTGTATCCCATTCATCATCAATAATCTTCCTCATCACCAAGGAATCAGTTTCCATGATCAAAGGATGCAATTGCCTCTCCACACAGTATAACAAACCATGAAAGATTGCCTTTGCTTCAGCTACAATGTTAGTTGTATCACCTATCTCCCTTGCCTTTGCAACGACCAAATCTCCCTTATGATCCCTCACACAGTAGCCATAGGAACTAGGACCAGGATTCCCCCTTGATGCACCATCAGTGTTGCATTTGAACCAACCTTCATATGGAAGCTGCCATGTAACTCTTTTTGTCACTAGAATAGGCCTATATTGCTCAAAGAATGTGATCATATCAGGCCATAAAATTGGTATACCACGAAGCCAAGGATATCTCACCCTTGCCAAGTAGTATAAGGTCTTGTTCACCTCATGTATAACCCTGCTACAAGTCACTGAGCCTCCATGTTTCATGGTGTTCCTTCTCTTCCATAATTCCCAAAGAATTACTGCAGGTGCAGCTTGAAATAGTGGCTTCAACTTGGGACAACATCTAGCATTCCACCACTGCTTTATAACTTGATGAACCTGCACCATATTGAGCATTAATCCAGCAGCCATACTAAAAGTGTTCCATACCTTTCTTGCAGTAGCACTTGTCAAGAACAAGTGTGGG
>NW_017679137.1:6324-11496 GCF_001879085.1 Nicotiana attenuata
AGGAACTATACGACGTATTCATTAGATCAGGCCAGCCATACGAAAATTTACAAACTACTGCATATTGTAAACCTTCAATTTGATTCATGCGCTCAACTTCTGCTTCTGTAAAACAGATTGTAGGCTGGCCTTGAAAGAATTGTGCACGTCGTAACGTAATAGGCTCAATAGTAGGATTTCGCTCATGACTGCCAGTAGCTTTCGTAACTGGGCGCACTGCATTAGCATAATTCATAGGTTGCGAATTGTTATTAGTTGTCGTGGGGGGCTGGGTAGTTGTTGGGGTGGTTGGGTAGGCTGCCCAGCCACTGGTGGTGGCTGGCCGCCGGCCTGCGAGGCCATGAGCGATCAAGCAGCCTTTCTCTCTCTAAGAAATAAAATCGCCCGCTTTCTAGAGAGAAGGCAGAGCGTTTGTTTTGGACAGTGTTCTGGCAGAGCGTTTTTTGGGTTTTGGGTTTGGTTTTAGGGGTTTTTTTTTTTTTTTTTTTTTTAAGCAATCCACTAGGCATGTGCCTAGGGCTAGTTTTATTAATAACTAAAAAAGAAAAAGGAACCACATAGGAAGAGTACAAATAAGGGGGACAAAAGCGTCAGTAGTGATGTTGCTTCTATGCCTTGGCTATATAATTACTCCTCTGCGCCTCACATTGCCCTTATGGCAGCCTCATGTAGAGGAGTCATGGGGTAGCTGCTGGCAAAGTCTCACGAGGGCATATAATCTCATAGCCATATGGGTCAGTCTAAAGGCATAGGACCTATGCAACATATACTGGGCTTAACCTTACCTTACTAATCCTATTGAGGCAAATAAAAAGCCTCACCTACTAGCAAGCATGCAAAAAGAAAGAACTATCAAGAACTAAGTATTCTATGATCATCACAGAGTTTATAACATACTCTGTGATGATATTACATAGAACTATACTAATGTGATGGTAAACTAAAAATATGTAGGAGTAACAATGATGGTCTTTCTTCTCTAGTGTTAAGTAATCTTCGACATGTAGACTCTTTTCTTCTTCCTCGAACCTTTTCAAAATATTTTCAAAGTTCATGATTTTTTCTTTGACCGATTGGACTTTGTGGATGTTGTTTGAGTGGCCTGTTTTTGTTTTGCGTTTCTCATTGGAAGTCTCCTTATGTTTGCATCATCATTGACCCTGCCGTCCCAACTTTTGTCCCTTGGACGAGTCTTCTTACTTTTTCCACTATGCATTGGAGATAAATCACCTTTTCTTGCTGCAACTGCCCTGCGTTGATTTAAAATATCTTCTTCCTCACCTTCTTCATATATATCTCTTCCCACAATCACCTGACTTGGCATGTCTTGAGTTACACCTTGTGTCACCAAAGTGTTACCAACCAATGCATCCAATAATTTCCTCTCCTCTATTGAAATATCTGGATTAGTTGTTACTAGCTGCTGTTGCCCTATTTCTTGCGATACCACTGCCATGTTGTGTCCAGCAGGAATATCGCAGGTGTTGCTTGAAAAAATTTTCTGCTGCTGCATATCAGGATTAGGTGATATTACTATTTGAGTTGTAGAGTCTCCAGGAGTAGTCTGCTTGGATCCTAACACTTGACACAAGCTTTCAGCAGTTGCCTTTGAAGTACCAGCAATTACAGAATTTTTGGGAACAAAAATAGGTGCATGGCTATTCAGTTTGCTCATAGGACTTGTTGATGTTGCCCCATGATGCTTTGGTTTTACAGGATCTTCAAGTTCTTCACCTGCACTTTCTTGATCAATTTCATGTTCTCCTTCTTCAGATGAGTAACCACCAAATCCATCACCCCAATCTTCTTCATCGTCTTCTTCACGTTGATCTTTCCACAATTTGGATTTAATGACCATATCTCTCACATTTGCTTGAATAACCTCGTTGTTATTACCCGTTGACAGCATGAGATGCCCAGATTCCCCTTCAAACTCACCAAAAGACTCTACGGATTGAGATGGTATCTCAAATACGGATGTATTCAAGGTGACCAAAGGAGCCATAGTGGCCTTCATCATCATCTCATTGTGGGCGTCCTTAATAATTTTTTCTACCTGAGGATTGGAGAACTGCAAAGTAGGGACCTTAGATGAAGTTATGGCATCAACATTAGAACTGTGTGCTTGTACTCCTGTATGTTCATTCCTCAAATTATTCTTTGAGTCATTTCGTCGAACACCAACTTTTTTAACCAAATCATGACTGTCTTGTCCTCCTCGATCGTTACTGGGCATTGGTACAATTTGTTTGGATGTCTCTTGATCATTTAAACCTGTATCAACAATATTTGGATCCCCAGAATTAGCAAGAACTTCGAAAACATTTGTGCTGGAACCAATGGGGTGGTCATTTTGTCGAATACTTTGTTTCTGCTGTTTTGGTGACCCACCCCTATTCACAGTCGAATTTCTTGTTGTTACCACGTTCCAACCATCTTCCTTTATGCCTGTATCTCTTCCCTGATCATCCTCCATTGCCTTCTCACTTTTACTTTCCAGAAGTATGGTCTTATTTCCCACGTTTTCCTTACCTAAACTCCGGGCCACAGTATCTTTGTCAGAGTACTGTGCTGCAATATTTGACTGTATTCCTCCTGTTAGTGGTTGGGATCTGCATGTCTCAATGCCCACTTCCTCACCTGAAAGAACACTTCCAAACTTTCCCATGTCCTTTCCTACCTTGCTTTGATTTTCTGCATCTTTACCAATTATTCCACTACCACAATTTGCATTGATAGACGAATCACCTGCATGTAACTCAGCTTGATCAGCATTCCTTTTGCTTGTATCAGCTGCATATTCCACTCTTTTTTCCTTTACCTGTTGTTCCATCTCATGACTCACATTGTTACCATTAGGGCCAACTTGACCATTGGTAGTTGCAAATTCTTTAGCACCCTCAGCATCCCCTTTTAAACCTGCAGCAGTTGACATAATAGCTGCAGCAGTAGCAAGCTTATCATAAGCTTGCACTATTGGATTCACAGCATTGGCAATCCTTGCTAGGGCTGTCCTAGTAGGCACATCTCGAGAGGGCAATGATGGACCCTTACTAACCTGTGAATCATCAACTACAGTGTTGTCATTAACAACTCGAGTTTTTGCATTCTCTTTGTTCTGAAGAACACTTTGTTTTTCTCGTTCAAGTTGAGAATTCTGTTGGTCGATCAATCTTTCTTTTGCTGCATCAACTTCTAACTGCCCAGCTCTTTTTGCATTAAGATAGGCTCTAGCATCACCTTGCAATTTATCGAAAACACCCAGTCCTTCCCTTTCATCAACAGCCTGAACACCTCCTTGACTATTCTCGATCCTCCAACGACATGCTCTTTCGTCATGTCCCTGGTGTTTACAACAGGTGCAAAATTTTGGGAGATTATCATATTTAACCTCCTGATAATGTTCCACTATTTTCCCAGAGTTGTAATCAACGATCTGAATTTTAACTTACGTGGGATGTTTGTCCAAAAGATCAAGCAAAATTTTTACCCTCGCTGTACTTGGTCGAGTTCTTTCTTGGGTGGCTTTGTCTACTGCTAACGGTTTCCCAACAGTTGAGGCTATGGACATCAATGACTTCATTGCAAAAAAATTCGCAGGAAGTTCAGGCAGTGATATCCAAACAACAGCTTTAGTCGTCTCTTCTCTTGGATTAAATCCAATCGTCCATGGAAAAGTTCGATAAAAGAACTCGTTACCCTTCGACTTAACATAGCCTGTTGATCTTGATAATACTTTAACAAAATCATCAAACAAGTCAAGTCTTACCAGTACATGTCGAAATTCCAGTTGTCCAATCTTACAATTGCCTTTAATATCGAGTTGTTTTGGCAAAACTTGACGTAACTCCTGAATATCAGGTTTTCCATAAGAAAATTTGAGTATGACTGCTTGGTGAAGCCCTTCTTCCTTGGTGAATTCATTCACTTCATCCAACGTAAATTCTACAGTAGGAACACCATGCTCAAACGATACTGGACAAAGGTCTAACTTTGTCAAATTTGCGGCAGATTTGTTCCCAGCGATCAATGCAGCATATGTCTGTTTTGTAACATGTTTTGGATGATTTTCTAACATGTTTTGTGTTGCCTCTCCCACAGCCAAAGGCTGGGGAGAGGTTGCAGCAGCCATGGCTGCCTTCTTCGTGAGCAACGACCTAGAGAGAGAAACAAGAGAGAGGAGAGAGCGTTTGGTCGCGATCCTAGCCTAGGAAGTAGTCACCTTTTGGGTTTTATGTTTAGGGTTTAGGGTTTTTGGGTTTAGGGTTTTTTTTTTTTTAGCAAATATACTACCAGGCATGCTGCCTAGTAGCTACTATATATATATATATCATCATCAACCAAAGTCCAAAAATACAATTTGTCCAGCAAAAACCTAATATAAGCCTAACAAAGCTATAAACTCTAAGTAATAAGCTAATGCTATCTATTACATGATCATCAAATACAAGCTCACACAATATGTGGATGAATATGACTTCTAATGCCCATATCAAGTACCATGTAGCACCAACCAAACTCTCACCAGGTGCCAAGGTATGAGGGGTATAGGCCAAGTAAAAGTCCAACCAAACGATCCACAAAACTGAAGCAAGCATAGGTCTAGAATAGAACAAGCTGCCAACTATATGAGTTGCCATATTCACCTGCATATACCATATAGCCTTGGATAGTGTAGTAACATCTCCAGAATGAGTATGTAAACACACTAATACCAATGAATAATGCCACAACAATGTCCAAGCCATTACAACGCAAGGCATATGACAAATGAGAAGGAGTATAGATGCTGAATAGATCCATATAGAAACTATTGCTTCCAGATGAAACCAATAATGCTGTGCCAATGTACCTATGATGATATACTTGCAAGCTGTCAGAATGAGTGCAAAATCAGAAGAATTATGAACCTGCACTCTTGTCATCATAATCAGCAACCATGAAACCAAAGAGTTCATATGTGTGACTCCCCTATTACTGATCCAGAAGGTTATACTGATGGAGGATCTTACAAGTTGAGATGTAACTGAAGATACTGCCATATCTGTGTATAAATTCCTAATGAAGATCATCAAATAACCCTCAGAATGAGCATGTGACCATGCTGATACCACTGAGATGCTATATAATAATCTCCATTGTAAACAAATCCACAGACTTATCAATACATTG
>NW_017679137.1:14167-18223 GCF_001879085.1 Nicotiana attenuata
CCAGCATCCAAAATGGTCTGTCTATGTCATTTTCTACCAGTGGGGGACTGATCTTCTCAATAATGTGTGATGCTAAGTCTTCTGGTAATAGCTCCAATAATCTATCAACATTCCATGCTCCATTCTCCACAAGTTCATACACATTCTGTGTTCCCTCATCTATACCAAAGTCTTGTGGAACAAGAAAATAAAGGGCCCCTAGTCCAGTCCAGTTATCATACCAAAACAAAGAAGAGCCCATCCTCAATTTCCATATTATCTGATGTTCAATAAGATCCCTGCACTCCAACATTTTCCTCCACACATGTGAGCCTTCCCTCCAAGGTACTACTACTGCATTTAGTTTTTTGCAGTATTTCTGACTCATGAAAGAACTCCACAGACTAGGTTTAGTTCTGAAATTCCACCATAGCTTACAGAATAGAGCTTTGGAAACATCATGTAGGGATCTGAAGCCAATTCCCCCTTCATCATAAGGCATACAAAGAGTGTTCCATGAAGCCCAATGTCTGCTATTTCCCCCAACTGAGCTACTCCAGAAAAACTGAGCAAACAACTTATGCAGTTTATTAATAACATAGTTTGGGGGGTTTACAGCAGATAACAGATGAATTGGTAAACTCTGCAGTACACTAGAAAGTAGGACTGCCCTGCCTCCTATTGAAAGCAATTTTCCTTTCCATGACTGTAATCTGTTAAGAACCTTTGTGATCATTGGCTGGTAATAATCAAACCTCCTTCTTGCATAAAATATAGGGCATCCTAGATAAGTAAATGGGAAATCCTTACTTCCAATACCAGTAATCCTCTCAACTTTCCTTACTACTTCTGGATCTGTAAGGTGATGCATATAGATAGCAGACTTGTTCTTATTCACCAACTGGCCAGAAGCAGCTTCATAGAGATATAATATCTCCATAATCAGCCTCAGTGATGTGGCATCTGAAGAGGAAAAGATGATGGTATCATCTGCATAGGCAAGGTGATTTATTTTTGGACTCCACTTTGGCAGTCCAAATCCACAGAAATAGAGATTTTGATGTAGTGAATTCAATCCCCTAGAAAGAGCCTCAGCAGCTAGAATAAAAAGTGTTGGAGACAATGGATCCCCTTGCTTGACACCCCTAGTTGATTTGAAAAAACCTCTTGGTTGACCATTTATAAGAACTGAGTACCAGTTATTCCCTACCAAATCAAAAATCATGCCAATGAACCTCTCACAGAAACCCATCTTTCTCAACACTTTTGTTAAGAAAAGCCAAGACAACCTATCATATGCCTTGGTCATGTCCAGTTTCATTACCACATTAGGACCAGCCTTAGTTCTTAATCTAATATCAGTAATGATCTCCTGGGTAAGCAATATATTCTCTACAATACTCCTACCTTTTACAAAGCCAGCCTGCTCCTCAGAAATTAAATTAGGCAGCATCTCTACCAGTCTGTCATGGATGACCCTTGAAAATATTTTATTAATGAAGTTACTAAGGCTAATTGGTCTCAAATCTGAAAAAGTAGTCACCTCTTTTTTCTTTGGTAGGAGAACTAGATTAGTATGTGTCACACACTTTGGTAGCTGTTGACCACAGAAAAATTGCAGAACCATTGCATAAATATCCTCTCCAACAATATCCCAACATGTGTGATAAAAAGCCCCAGTAAAGCCATCAGGTCCTCCTGCTGAATCCCCATTCAATCCATATACTGCCTTTCTGACTTCCTCTTTTGTTGGTAGCTCAGTTAATCTTGCATTTTGCTCTTCCTCCACCAAAGTTGGAACATGATCAATGATGTGAAAGGTTGAAGGTACTACTGATTCTGTGAATTGGTCTTTATAAAAGCTGACTGCTTCTTCTGCAATTTGCTCCTCCTCCTCTATCCAGATGCCCATGTTATTCTGTATCCTTCTCAGCTGTAATTTCTTTCTTCTACCCCTCACTTGAGCATGAAAGAACTTTGTGTTTCTATCTCCATCTTTAAACCATAACATGCCTGCTTTCTGCTTCCAAAATTCTTCTTCTACATTAAGATACCTAATCATTTCTGCCTTAACCTTGTGCAACCTTTCTCTATTCATCTGAGTAGGAAATGCCTCAAACTGCCTCTCATGTACTAAAACAACCTCTTCTAAACTGGCAATTTTCTGAAAGATATCCCCATATGTTGCTCTGCTCCAACTGGAAAGTGCTTTCTTCAGTTTTTTCAACTTATAATTGAACAATATGAAAGGATTTGCAGCAAAATCTGCATTCCAATTTTCTCTCACCACATCTTTGAAAGTGTCATGCTTAGTCCAGAAGTTGAGGAATCTAAAGGACTTCCTAATTGGAGCAGCTTCAATGTCACATTTCAGATACAGTGGGCAGTGATCTGATCCAATTTTTGATAAATGTGTGATCTCAAGCCCTGGAAAAGTCTGCTGCAGCTCTAAATTACCCAAGCATCTATCAAGTCTTTCAAAAATACACTCCTCTTCTGATCTTCCATTCCACCAGGTGTAAATACTCCCCTTGAAACCCAAATCTGTGAGGTTGCAAGTGTTAATGCAGTGCCTAAAATCATCAATCTCATTTAAATGAACAGGTAGCCCACCAAACTTTTCCTCCTCATCCCATATAACATTGAAATCCCCTCCCACAAGCCAAGGAGAAGTCATATCAGTAGCCATTGCATAAAGAGAATCCCATAGTTCTATCCTCTCTATTGCATCACATTTAGCATACACTAGAGTAAGTATAAGCTCTATATGAGTTTCTGTGTGAAACAATTTGAGAGTCAACTGTTGAGTCATGTTGTACAGAATTGTCACCTCATACACTTCATCTATGAATGCCCATATTTTATTAGATACATTAACCACAGCCTGAGCCAAACCAATTCTTGCCCTGTATCTCTCCATTTTGTTTGACTGTTGCATAGGTTCTAATATTCCAATGAATTCAAAATGATGCTGCCTGTGCATTAAGATCAGTCTTTCAAAAGCTTGCATTGTATTCACTGATCTTACATTCCAAATTATTGCCTCCATTACTGATTTTGATTTTTAGATAGAGTCCTCCTTGTTTGTACACCTACTGCTGGAACAGTTGATGTTTCTTTTGCCTGCTTCTTTCTACCTTTATTTGCAGATTTTGCTTGCTCAATATACCTAGGTGAAAGATCTCCTTGTTTTGCTACATTTATGAAGTTCTGAGCAGTTGACTCCTCATCCATATCTTTGCCATTATGTTCTGCAATTTGCACTTGTTCCTGACTCTTCTTATCCTCTTGGACCACTGCCTTATTGGTAACCTGTGTAACAATGACTGCAGCATTATCACCCTGCAAATTAGTCTTCTGCACATGTGTAAGAGCCAATGAATCTATTATTCCAGTTAACTCCTGCATCTGCTTCTTTTTGTTCACTTCTGCTGCTTCTCCTTCATTAGCATCTACCACCTTTAAACCCTGCTGGAATTGCTGTATAACCTGATCCTTGTTGTTCTTATGGAGTGATATGGAATCTGTTGTTGGACTAGAGAAACCAATAGGGTTTGTTCCCCCTGGATCAATGTTGCCAGCCTCCACTTCTTTAGTTGCCACAGTCTCCACAATATTCAATAATCCTTGACCTTCAGAAGTTGATTTACCTTTGGCATTTCCATTTACACTTTGTTCTTCCTCATCTACTCCTCCAGTTTCCTCCTCACTGTGCATTACATCAGGAATGACTCCTTCTTCTGCATCTTCTTCAACTTGTTCAGACCACAATTTGCCCCCCTTCCATTTTGCTTTGTCACTATTTTTATACATTTCAAAGTCTGCATCTTCTATGTTATCATTATCATTTTCCTTTGTAAGTGCCAAATCAACTCTTGTATCCTGTGAGGGTATCTCCTGAACTGATGTGTTTGTTGCCACAATGTTGCCAATAAAGGCCCTTTGTACCCATGCTGCAGTAGATTCTTGTACCTGATTTTCATAAATTTCCATTTCCCTACTCTTTGCTCTCTCATCTTCCTTTGAGGTGTTCAACTTTGCTGCTGTAACACTAGTATTTGGTACATTACCTGTGTT
>NW_017679138.1:0-12352 GCF_001879085.1 Nicotiana attenuata
ATCGGCCACCACATTGGCCTTACCCGGGTGATATAAGATAGTAACATCATAATCTTTCAACAACTCTAGCCATCTCCTCTGCCTCACATTCAACTCCTTCTGCTTGAACAGATACTGCAGGCTCTTGTGATCCGTGTACACCTCACATGTCACACCATATAGATAATGCCTCCAAATCTTCAACGCATGAACAACCGCTGCCAACTCTAGATCATGCACTGGATAGTTTTTCTCATGAATCTTCAACTGCCTCGAAGCATAGGCTATAACCTTGCCATCCTGCATCAATACTGCTCCAAGCCCAATACGGGAAGCATCACAATAGACTGTATAAGCCCGGATCCTGTGGGCAAGACCAACACCGGTGCCGTAGTCAGGGCTGTCTTGAGCTTCTGAAAGCTCGCCTCACACTCCTCCGACCATCTGAACTGGGCACCCTTCTGGGTCAACCTGGTCATCGGGGCTGCAATAGATGAAAACCCTTCCACAAACCGACGGTACTAGCCTGCTAACCCCAAGAAAATCCGAATCTCCGTAGCTGATGTTGGTCTAGGCCAGTTCTTGACTGCTTCTATCTTCTTCGGATCCACCTGAATACCCTCAGCTGATACAACGTGACCCAGAAATGCTACTGAACTCAGCCAGAACTCACACTTGGAGAACTTGGCATATAACTGACTATCCCTCAGAATCTGAAGAACCACTCCAAGGTGCTGTTCGTGCTCCTCCTGGCTGCGGGAGCACCAAAATATCATCAATAAAGACTATCACGAACATGTCCAAATATGGCCTGAATACTCGGTTCATCAACTCCATGAATGTTGCTGGGGCATTGGTCAACCCAAACGACATGACCAAAAAACTCGTAATGCCCGTACCGAGTACGGAAAGCTGTCTTAGGGACATCGGATGCCCTAATCCTCAACTGGTGGTAGCCAGATCTCAAGTCAATCTTGGAAAATACCCTGGCACCCTGAAGCTGGTCGAACAAATCATCAATCCTCGGCAGTGGATACTTATTCTTAATTGTTACCTTGTTCAATTGCCGGTAATCTATACACATCCGCATCGAGCCATCCTTCTTCTTGACGAACAACACTGGCGCGCCCCAAGGCGAAACACTGGGTCTAATGAAACCCTTATCTAACAGATCCTGCAACTGGTCCTTCAACTCCTTCAGCTCCGGCGGGGCCATACGATATGGCGGAATAGAAATGGGCTGGGTGCCTGGAGCCAAATCAATACAGAAATCGATATCCCTATCGGGCGGCATACCCAGCAGGTCCGAAGGAAAAACATCGGGAAACTCCCGGACAATAGGCACAGAATCTATGGGAGGGACCTCAGCACTGGAATCACGAACATAGGCCAAATAGGCCAGACACCCCTTCTCGACCATACGTCGAGCCTTCACGTACGATATGACACTACGGGTAGAATGACCTGGAGTCCCCCTCTACTCTAAGCGAGGCATACCCGGTAAGGCTAAAGTCACGGTCTTGGCATGACAGTCCAAGATAGCGTGACAGGGTGATAACCAATCCATACCCAGAATAATATCAAAGTCAACCATATCTAAGAGCAACAAGTCTACACGGGTCTCAAGACCCCCAATCACTACAACGCACGAACGATGGACTCGGTCGACCACGATAGAGTCACCCACCGGTGTAGACACATATACAGGAATACCCAAAGCATCACTAGGCATGATCAAGCATGGTGCGAAATAAGATGATACATATGAATACGTAGATCCTGGATCAAATAGTACTGAAGCATCTCGATCACAAACCAGAACCGTACCTGTAATCACTGCATCTGAGGCCTCTGCCTCGGGCCTAGCCTGGAGTGCATAGCAACGGGGCTGAGCCCCACCACCCTGAACTGTATCCCTAGGTCGATCTGCTGCTAGCTGACCTCCGCCCCTGGCGGTCTGAGCTCCACCTCTATGGCCTCTACCTCCACCTCTAGCTGGCTGTGGAGCATCCGGTGCCTGAATCATAGGACGGGGACCCTGCTGCTGCGACTGAGTACTCCTCAACCTCGGGCAAGCTCTCCGGATGTGACCATACTCACCGCACTCATAACACCCCTCTGAACGCTGTGGCTGACCCTGGCGACCAGAGTGACCTCCACGAAAACTCTGAAGTGGCGGTGCGCTGATGGGAGCTAATGGTACACTGAGGGACTGCTGATCAGAATAATGCCCACGGTAACCACGATCACTTGGGACACCCTGAGAAACCTGGAGGGCTGACTGGAAAGGCCTGGAGGGCTGACCCCTATCATAAGAATCCCTGCCTCCAGATGAGGCACCACTGAAACGACCTGAGTGATGGGGTCTCTTGTCCACTCTATGCCCACCCCCCAATGCCAGAACCATCTCAACTCGGCGGGCCACATTGGCCGCCTCCTGAAAGCTGATCTCACTACCAGTCTCCCTAGCCATCTGGAGACGAATCGGCTGAATCAAACCATCAATAAATCTCCTCACCCTCTCCCTCTCAGTGGGGAGTATAACAATAGCATGGCGAGCTAGATCGATAAACCGGGTCTCATACTGAGTGACTGACATAGAGCCCTGCTGGAGACGCTCAAACTGTCTGCGTAGAGCCTCTCGCTGAGTAACTGGAAGAAACTTCTCCAAAAATAACTCCGCAAACTGATCCCATGTCAATGCTGGCGACTCTGCTGGTCTGGCTAAACAGAAATGCCTCCACCAAGTCTTGGCGGATCCTGCTAGACGAAAAGTGGCGAAGTCGACCCCATTGGTCTCCACAATGCCCATAGTCCGAAGAACCTCGTGGCAGCTATACAAGAAATCCTGGGGGTCCTCTGAAGAAGCACCGCTGAATGTGGTGGTGAAGAGCTTGGTGAACCTATCCAGTCTCCACAAAGCATCCGCGGACATAGCCGCTCCATCGCCGGTCTGAGCCACAATACCCGGCTGAGCTGCCACAGCTGGCTGAACCACTGGAACCTGAGCCTGGGGAGCTACCTGCTCCGGAGTACGTGTAGCAAGAGTCCGAACTCCTCCTCCAGCCTGAGAAGTGGCTGGTGCTACTGGAAGCAAACCCGCACTAGCGACGCTCTCCACAAAGCCTACTAATCTGACCAAAGCGTCCTGAAGAACTGGGGTGGCTATAAACCCCTCTAGGACCTGAGCTGAGCCTACTGGCGCTGCTGGGGCTGGGGCCGGAACCTCCTCGTCAAAACCGACCTGGGGCTCCGCCGCTGGTGCTGCTGCTCGGGGCTGAGCTCTGCCCCTACCTCGGCCTCTAGCACGGCCTCGTCCTCTGCCCCTAGCGGGGGCTGCCTGGGGCTCGAACTGCTGATCGGAAGATGAGGAAGCGCGTGTTCTCGCCATCTGCGAAGAACAGAGTAGAAGTTCAATTAGCATTGAGAAACCAAATCGCACGACAAGAAAGAACGAAGGGAGATTTTTCTTGGCAGCCTCTGGCGGATAAGTACAGACGTCTCCGTACCGATCCCTCAGACTCTACTAAGCTTGTTCGTGAGTTGTGAGACCTATGTAACCTAGGGCTCTGATACCAACTTGTCACGACCCGGATTTTCCACCATCGGGAGTCGTGATGGCGCCTACTAACGGAGCTAGGCAAGCCAACTTTAATTAACAAATTCATTAAACACATGTTCCCTTTTTGACAATCAACGGCATTAAATAAAGGCGACGGAATTAAATCATAAGCGGAAGACTTAAATGTAGATGGATAATCAATCATATAGAAGTTCTACACATATATCTCTACCCCAGGACTGGAGTCACATACTCACGAACATCTAAGGAATTCTACATACAAGGTCTGAAAGAAACATAATCTGTTTATCTCGGGTACAATGAGATGACAGCCAAAATGTAAAGATAGAAGGGAGATGCCGGGCCTGCGGACGCCTGCAAGCTACCTCGGGTCTCTCTCTGGACTGAAGGTACGCCCCCGTGCTAATGCTGCTGCTGCTCAAAACCTGGACCTGTGCAAAAATGCACACAGTGTAGCATCAGCACAACCGACCCCATGTGTTGGTAAGTGTCTAGCCTAACCCCGGCGAAGTAGTGACGAGGCTAGACTGGACACCATATAAACATGTGCAGTTATAAATATACACGGAAGCAAAATACCAAGCAACAACAAAAAAAAATATGGGAGGGGGAACATGCTGTGGGGAGATAACAACAGTAACAGTAAATCCGAGGTATTCAATCTAGGTGCAACTAACAGTTTAAAACGAACTAGTAACTAATACCGACACTAAACACGTTTGCATCAATAACTGTTGCGACGTGCAACCCGATCCACAATTACCACTGTTGCGGCGTGCAACACGATCCACATATAACATTGTTGTAGTGTGCAACCCGATCCACAATTACCACTGTTGCGGCGTGCAACCCGATCCACATATAACATTGTTGCAGCGTGCAACCCGATCCACAATTACCACTGTTGCGGCGTGCAACCCGATCCACATATAACATTGTTACGGCGTGCAACCCGATCTACATATAACATTTGCGGCATGCAACCCGATCCGTAATGTACACCTCTCAACCTTGCCCAAGCAACAGTCATAAATAAAGGGCTAGGTAGTAAACAAGTATTTGGAGAGAAATCCCAACAAGGGTACACAAACAACCAATAACAACTATGCAAGAGTAAATCGTTATTTCTCTTTTTCTTTCATTTTCAGATCCTAGTTCTCGTTAACACTCGTGTCAAACTCTAATGCAACTCTCATTTCATATACTCTCACCATCTGTATTTCAGACCCAGCCAATACTCCACGAAGTTCTACAATCACAATGTCTTTCACAAGGTTTCCACCACGTATAGAGGCCATTAATAGCATGGAAAGCATAACAATATCCAAACAACTCGCATATAAGGACTCACGGTCATGCTAGACCCCAATGTATAGGAACTCGTCACCATGCCTATACACCGTACTCGATCATTTAGCAATTAGCAAACAAGACTCGACTCCTATTCCCTCAAGCTAGGGTTAAACCAAACACTTACCTCAACTTCCACGGCCAATACAATCATCCACAACCGCTTTCCCTCTTGAATTCGGCTCCAACTCAACCAAATCTATGCAATAAGGACTCCATGTTATCAATATATGCTAAACAAAACAAACCCAATAACTGATTATAGCTTTTTCCTCAATTTACCCCAAAAGGCCAAAAATGCCCCCGGGCCCACATGGTCGAAACCCGAGGTTCGGACCAAAACCCGATTACCCATTTCCCCATGAACTTAAATATATAAGTTATTTTGGAATCGGAGCCCGAATTGAGGTCCAAAACCCCCAATTTTAGAAAACCTAGGTTCTACCCTACATTTCCAATTTTCCCCATTAAAAACCTTTATTTGGAAGTTGAAATTATGTTTAAAGATGTTAAGGAGTAAAGAAAATCAGTTAGAAAATACTTACCAAATGTTTTGAAGAAGAAGGATCGTTTGGAAAATTGCCTCTTATGTTTTGGGTTTTGAAAAAGTGTAAAAATGGCTGAAAATCCCGACTTATATACTTTGCTGAAGGACTAGCGCGGACCGCACAAAGATGCATCGTGGCCGCGCCGAGGAAGGGAAGAAAATGGCTCTCTAAACCTACCCAGCGCGGACCGCACGATTTTGGTGCGCGGCCGCGCTGGTGTCTTGCACCTGGAGCCTTCTCTGAATCTCCCAGTGCGGACCGCACGAACTTGGTGCGCGGCCGCACTGGTCGAACCAAGGCTGGGGACCCCTCTGAATCTGGCCATGCGGACCGCGCGGACTACACCGCGGCCGCGTGGCTTCCAGCCTGGACCGCGCGGAAATGACCGCGGCCGCGCTGGGGCCTGCAACACTGCAACATCTGATACTTTAAACCTAAGGCCTCCCGGGACCTACTCAAAACTCACCCGAGCCCTCGGGGCTCCAAAGCAAGCACACACACACTAACTCAATAACATCTTACGAACTTACTCGAGGATCAAATCGCCAAAATAACCTCAAAATCATTGGATCAAGCCTCAAAATCATCATTTTCCTTTCAAACTTCATAAACTTCAAACTTTAGATATTTAGGTCCGAAACACGTCAAACGACGTCCGATTTCGACCAAACTTTACAGAAAGCGCTTAACACATATTTAAGACTTGTACCGGGCGTCAGAACAAAAATACGAACCCGATACCATAGTCTTTTAATCAATTTTCATTTCAATTTTCCTTAATAATTTCAGAAAAACAATTTCACAGAAGAATTCATTTGTCGGGCTCTAGACCTCGGAATTCGACTCCGGGCACATGCCCGAGTCCCATATTTTTCTACGGACCATCCGGGAGCGTCCAAATCTCGAGTCCGGGTCCGTTTACCAAAAATGTTGACCGAAGTCAACCTTAAACATAGTAATATCAAAATTCTTCAAATTTTTCACAGAATTCACATATTTCCACATGAAAGCTTTCCGGCTACGCGCCCGCACTGCGCACGCAAATCGAGGCAAGTAAAAATGAGGTTTTCAAGGTCTCGAAAGCATAGAATGAATGAGGAAACAGGTGATGACCCTTTGGGTCATCACAGTCCAACCTCAACATATGTCCACTTGTAACTCTCAGAACTCTGGGAAAAGGCCTACACGAGATCAAAGACGGGGCTATCAATGTCAAAGCCTTCGATGTATCCCAGAGATCTACTAGTGGAGAAATTAGCCCGTGCTTGCAAATGGGGCCAACGTGGTTCGACGTCGACTTCCAAGTAATAGACGTCCCGACATCCTACAATTTGCTGTTAGGACGCCCCTGGATCCACGCTGCCGGAGCTGTAGCATCGACCCTGCATCAGGCGGTAAAATTCGAATGGAATCACCAGGAAGTGATCATTCATGGCGACGGTAGTAATCCCATATATAGTCGCCAGACCATCCCAATGATCGGGGGCAGAAGGAGAATAGGCGGAGAGACATACCACCACATCGAAAGGGTCAACGCTGTGGACAAAGACAAATGGTGGGACAACAAGATTGAAAGCATCTTAAATTGGTGTGGGTAAGAACTTGGAAAGGGACTCGGCAAGAATCTCCAGGGGATCACTGAGCCCATCACACTGAAAAAGCATGGCGCTACTTTTGGCTTAGGGTACGACTATACTTGGGAAGAATTCCAGAACTGGTCGCCACCATGGCGCGGCCCCTACTATCCATTGGAGTTTCCGATACCTAGCCTGGATCAAACCTTCCAGCCAACAGATACTATATATGGGTCCGAAGAAGATGAAACATTGGCAACCATGAAGAATTTGTTCCTAGAGGATGATGATATGGACTGTTGCGTTCTTTTTGAGGAGGAGGGGGAGGAAGGCCCATCCATACAAGCCGCAAGCAAAGGAGACCGCCTCAGCAATTGGTCAATTAGGACTGTCAGGGCCCGGAAGGCTTCGGGGTAGCAAGGCTAAACAAAAGCACCATGCATCTCATTTTACTTTTTACTAGCTAATTTTTTTTCCGCATTGTCTTTAATTTTGAAAAGAGCTCCGATGGTCCACACAATCATGAATTTAATCAAAGCATTTCAGTTTATCATATATCTCGCTCTTATTATTTTCTCTATCGTTTACTCTATTTTCACACAGCATTACTATTACTTACTTTGATGATGAACCAACGATTGTGACTTGCAACGAAACAACGCAGCAAAAGGATGTAGATTCAGAAGAGGATGATATATTAGAAGAGGTCGTCAGAGAAGTTGAGAATTTCGAGAATAGACCTAAGTCTAACCTGGAAGAAACCGAGGTTGTTAATTTGGGAGATACAGAAAATGTCAAAGAAACTTGCATTAGTGTTCACCTGTCACCATCAGAAAAGGAAGAATATACGGAATTTTTGAAAGGGTATGAGGACATATTTGCCTGGTCGTATGATGATATGACTGGCCTCAGCACATCCATTGTAGATCATAAACTGCCAACAGACCCGACTTGTCCGCCAGTAAAGCAGAAGCTCAGGAAATTTAAACCCGACATGAGTTTGAAAATCAAAGAAGAGGTCACTAAGCAAGTCAAAGCCAAGGTTCTCAGGGTAGTGGAATATCCGACATGGTTAGCCAACATCGTGCCAGTACCAAAGAAGGACGGGAAGGTCAAAATCTGTGTCGACTACCGGGATCTCAACCGGGCCAGTCCCAAAGACGACTTCCCATTGCCAAACATACACATTCTCATCGACAACTGTGCCAAGCATGAGTTGCAGTCTTTTGTTGATTGTTTCGCCGGGTATCATCAGATATGGATGNNAGGGAGCCAAGTCACCACCAAAATACCACACCTACCCATCACCTCCACTTACATATCAGCCTATCCCAAATTACCAAGCACCCGCACCTTCCTATCCACCCCCTGTTTACCAGTCCTCTCCACCTCTCACATATCAACCCACTTCACCCAGATACTCTCAACCAGCACCTGTTTACCAAGCTTATAACACTCAACCCTCTCACTACCAGTCACCACCCACTCGCCAAAATTTTCCAAGGCCCAGACCAAATTTCGACCGAAAACCTCCCAGACAATACACAGTCATCGCAGAACCAATTGACCAGCTATATGAAAGACTTAAAGCCGCCGGTTACGTCACTCCCATCCCAGCCAAAGCTCTAGAAAATCCCTCCCAGTGGGTCAACCCCAACAAGACCTGTGCGTATCACTCCGGCATGAAAGGACACACCCTTGACGAGTGCCGTTCATTGAAAGATAAGATTTAGACCCTGATCGACAACAAGGTCATCGTAGCAAAGAACCCTGCTCCTAATGTCCGCAACAACCCTCTGCCTGACCACAAAGGTGGAGACGTTCATATGATTGAGGTCGAGAATGATTGGGACCCTAAAGGGTCGATAGGTTTGATTGCTGAAGGGGATGAACCAAAGAAGCCGGCAGTTACCCTCAACCCAATTATTGTACAGAATCAGCCCTCCAAGGACGACGAAGTAAATATGTCTGTACCACTTGAATTTGAAGCGCCTCCTTCTGCAAAGGCGTCTGGGCCGATCGAGGTTGAATTTGGGGTTCCGAAGACACCTACACCCTTTGAAGTTGTTGTGTTACCACCAAGGGTGCCTATTCCGGTAGCAATGACTGACGTAACACCGTTCCACTCAAACGCCATGCCCTGGGATTATACTACCGAAGCTAGGAGGAAAGGAAAGACAAAGACAGGAGAAGCGATTTCCGCACAAGGAATGACTAGAACAGGGAGGGTCTACACCCCAGAACACCTAGACGAATCCAGTAAGCAAGCTCCGGGACGTCCCATTGAGACTGGGCCCGACGACCTTTGGAGGAAAATACAGGCTAAGGAATATTCGGTCGCTGAACAATTGAACAAAACGCCCGCACAGATATCTATCCTGGACCTGCTGTAAAGTTCAGACGCTCACAAGAATGCCCTAATGAAGATACTAAGCGAAGCCTAAGTGCCCAGCAATATAACCGGGGGTGAGATGGGGAATATGGTGGGGCAAGTGCTGGAAAGCCATAAAATAACCTTTCATGAAGACGAGTTGCCACTAGAAGGTTTGAGCCACAACAAGGCACTGCACATCACCGTGCAATGCGAAGATTACTTCATCACCAGAGTCCTAATCGATGGAGGGTCCAGCCTCAACATATGTCCACTTGTAACTCTCAGAACTCTGGGAAAAGGCCTACACGAGATCAAAGACGGGGCTATCAATGTCAAAGCCTTCGATGGATCCCATAGATCTAATATTGGAGAAATTAGCCTGTGCTTGCAAATGGGGCCAATGTGGTTCGACGTCGACTTCCAAGTAATAGACGTCCCGGCATCCTACAACTTGCTGTTAGGACGCCCCTGGATCCACGCTGTCGGAGCTGTAGCATCGACCCTGCATCAGGCGGTAAAACTCAAATGGAATCACCAGGAAGTGATCATTCATGGCGACGGTAGTAATCCCATATATAGTCGCCAGACCATCCCAATGATTGGGGGCAGAAGGAGAATAGGCGGGGGTGGATACGAACCTAGAAAGGGACTCGGCAAGAATCTCCAGGGGATCACTGAGCCCATCACACTGAAAAACATGGCACTACTTTTGGCTTAGGGTACGGCTATTCTTGGGAAGAATTCCAGAACTGGTCGCCACCATGGCGCGGCCCCTGCTATCCATTGGAGTTTCCGATACCTAGCCTGGATCAAACCTTCCAGCCAGCAGATAATATATGTGGGTCCGAAGAATATGAAACATTGGCATCCATGAAGAATTTGTTCCTAGAGGATGATGATATGGACTGTTGCGTTCTTTTTGAGGAGGAGGGGGAGGAAGGCCCATCCATACAAGCAGCAAGCAAAGGAGACCGCCTCAGCAATTGGTCAATTAGGACCGTCAGGGCCCGGAAGGCTTCGGGGTAGCAAGGCTAAACAAAAGCACCATGCATTTCATTTTTAGCTCACTCTACTAGTTGATTTTCTTTCCGCATCGTCTTTTATTTCGAAAAAGAGCTCCGATTTTTCAAACAATTATGGATTCAATCAAAGCATTTCATTTTATCATATATGTCTCGCTTATTAGTTTCTCCATCATTTACTCTATTTTATACAGCATTATTATTACTTATCTTGAGGATGAACCAACGACTGTGACTTGCAACAAAACAACGCAACAAAAGGACATAGATTCAGAAGAAGATGAAATACCTGAAGAGGTCGTTAAAGAGGTTGAGAATTTTGAGAACATACCTAAGTCCAACCTGGAAGAAACTGAGGTCATTAATTTGGGAGATACAGAGAACGTCAAAGAAACTCGCATCAGTGTTCACCTGTTACCATCAGAAAAGGAAGAATATACGGAATTTTTGAAAGGGTATGAGGACATATTTGCCTGGTCGTATGATGATATGACTAGCTTCAGCACATCCATTGTAGCTCATAAACTGCCAACAGACCCGACTTGTCCGCCAGTAAAGCAGAAGCTCGGGAAATTCAGACCCGGCATGAGTTTGAAAATCAAAGAAGAGGTCACTAAGCAAGTCAAAGCCAAGGTTCTCAGGGTAGTAGAATATCCGACATGGTTAGCCAACATCGTGCCAGTACCAAAGAAGGATGGGAAGGTCAGAATCTGTGTCGACTACCGGGATCTCAACCGGGCCAGTCCCAAAGATGACTTCCCATTGCCAAACATACACATTCTCATCAACAACTGTGCGAAGCATGAGTTGCAGTCTTTTGTTGATTGTTTCGCCTGGTATCATCAGATATGGATGGATGAGGAGGATGCAGAGAAAACGGCTTTCATCACGCCGTGGGGAATGTATTGCTACGAAATGATGCCATTTGGGTTGAAGAATGCTGGCGCCACCTACATGAGAGCCATGACTACTATCTTTCACGACATGATACACAAGGAGATCGAAGTATATGTGGATGACATCATCGTCAAATCCAAGAAAGCCGCTGATCATATGGAAGATCTGAGAAAATTCTTTAACAGACTGAGAAGGTACAATCTGAAATTGAATCCTGCCAAATGTGCATTCGGGGTTCCTGCCGAAAAACTGCTGGGTTTCATCGTAAGCCGTCGAGGAATAGATTTGGACCCATCAAAGATCAAATCCATCCAAGAATTGCCACCGCCAAAGAACAAGAAGGACGTGATGAGTTTCTTGGGAAGACTCAACTATATCAGCCGGTTCATAGCCCAGTCTACAGTCATTTGTGAACCCATTTTTAAATTGCTAAAGAAAGACGCCGCTACTAGATGGACCGACGATTGTCAGAACGCCTTTGACAGAATTAAGGAATACCTGTCAACGCCACCCGTCTTGGTTCCGCCCGAGCCAGGAAGGCCCCTATTGCTTTATCTTGCAGTTTTGGATGAAGCGTTCGGTTGTGTTCTAGGGCAACATGATGAAACGGGAAGAAATTCCGAAGTTGATGAAGTTAGTCTTCAGCCACTCATCGCCAGGGATGCCACCTCAGTAAACTGGGGTAGAATTTTGAGGAGGACCCTCAAAATTCCGAAGTTGATTCTTCAGTCATTCAGCGCAGCCGTCAGAGGTGCCAACCTAGTAAACTGGGGCAGAATTTTGAGGAGGACCCTCAAAATTCCGGAGCAAGAAAGGTTCCAATGTTTTGAACCACGTTGCAGTCGTTGGTTCATCTAAACAAAACCGTTTTCTACTTATGTTATATTTACTAAATCATGCATAATTATTGTTCGAATTGCTACTGTTTAGCGACGCTACCCCAACGATGCGCAATGCCGGAAGCCAAGGGAAAACGAACTAACCTTTCCCCCTTGACAAAACTCACAATTTTCTTTGGATGCAGG
>NW_017679138.1:13900-18222 GCF_001879085.1 Nicotiana attenuata
TCACATATCAACCCACTTCACCCAGATACTCTCAACCAGCACCTGTTTACCAAGCTTATAACACTCAACCCTCTCACTACCAGTCACCACCCACTCGCCAAAATTTTCCAAGGCCCAGACCAAATTTCGACCGAAAACCTCCCAAACAATACACAACCATCGCAGAACCAATTGACCAGCTATATGAAAGACTTAAAGCCGCCGGTTACGTCACTCCCATCCCAGCCAAAGCTCCAAAAAATCCCTCCCAGTGGGTCAACCCCAACAAGACCTGTGCGTATCACTCCGGCATGAAAGGACACACCCTTGACGAGTGCCGTTCATTGAAAGATAAGATTCAGACCCTGATCGACAACAAGGTCATCATAGCAATGGAGCCTGCTCCTAATTTCCGCAACAACCCTCTGCCTGACCACAAAGGTGGAGACGTTCATATGATTGAGGTCGAGGATGATTGGGACCCTAAAGGGTCGATAGGTTTGATTGCTGAAGGGGATGAACCAAAGAAGCCGGCAGTTACCCTTAACCCAATTATTGTACAGAATCATCCCTCCAAGGACGACAAAGTAAATATGTCTGTACCACTTGAATTTGAAGCGCCTCCTTCTGCAAAGGCGTTTGGGCCGATCGAGGTTGAATTTGGGGTTCCGAAGACACCTACACCCTTTGAAGTTGCTGTGTTACCACCAAGGGTGCCTATTCCGGTAGCAATGACTGACGTAACACCATTCCACTGAAACGCCATACCCTGGGATTACACTGCTGAAGCTAGGAGGAAAGGAAAGACAAAGACAGGAGAAGCGATTGCCGCACAAGGAATGACTAGAACAGGGAGGGTCTACACCCCAGAACACCTAGCCGAATCCAGTAAGCAAGCTCCGGGACGTCCCATTGAGACTGGGCACGACGACTTTTGGAGGAAAATACAGGCTAAGGAATATTTGGTCGCTGAACAGTTGAACAAAACGCCGGCACAGATATCTATCCTGGCCCTGCTGCAAAGTTCAGACGCTCACAAGAATGCCCTAATGAAGATACTGAGCGAAGCCTATGTGCCCAGCAATATAACCGGGGGTGAGATGGCGAATATGGTAGGGCAAGTGCTGGAAAGCCATAAAATAACCTTCCATGAAGACGAGTTGCCACCAGAAGGTTTGAGCCACAACAAGGCACTACACATCACCGTACAATGCGAAGATTACTTCATCACCAGAGTCCTAATCGATGGAGGGTCCAGCCTCAACATATGTCCACTCGTAACTCTCAAAACTCTGGGAAAAGGCCTACACGAGATCAAAGACGGGGCTATCAATGTCAAAGCCTTCGATGGATCCCAGAGATCTACTATTGGAGAAATTAGTCTGTGCTTGCAAATGGGGCCAACGTGGTTCGACGTCGACTTCCAAGTAATAGACGTCCCGGCATCCTACAACTTGCTGTTAGGACGCCCCTGGATCCACACTTCCGGAGCTGTAGCATCGACCCTACATCAGGCGGTAAAATTCGAATGGAATCACCAGGAAGTGATCATTCATGGCGACGGTAGTAATCCCATATATAGTCGCCAGACCATCCCAATGATCGGGGGCAGAAGGAGAATAGGCGGAGAGACATACCACCACATCGAAAGGGTCAAAGCTGTGGACAAAGACAAATGGTGGGACAACAAGATTGAAAGCATCTTAAATTGGTGTGGGTACGAACCTGGAAAGGGACTCGGCAAGAATCTCCAGGGGATCACTAAGCCTATCACACTGAAAAAGCATGGCACTACTTTTGGCTTAGGGTACGACGATACTTGGGAAGAATTCCAGAACTGGTCGCCACCATGGCGCGGCCTCTACTATCCATTGGAGTTTCCGATACCTAGCCTGGATCAAACCTTCCAGCCAGCAGATACTATATATGGGTCCGAAGAAGATGAAACATTGGCAGCCATGAAGAATTTGTTCCTAGAGGATGATGATATGGACTGTTGTGTTCTTTTTGAGGAGGAGGGGGAGGAAGGCCCTTCCATACAAGCCGCAAGCAAAGGAGACCGCCTCAGCAATTGGTCAATTAGGACCGTCAGGGCCCGGAAGGCTTCGGGGTAGCAAGGCTAAACAAAAGCACCGTGCATTTCATTTTTAGCTCACTCTACTAGTTGATTTTCTTTCCGCATCATCTTTTATTTCAAAAAAGAGCTCCGATGTTTCAAACAATTATGGATTCAATCAAAGCATTTCATTTTATCATATATATCTCGCTTATTATTTTCTCTATCATTTACTCTATTTTATACAGCATTACTATTACTTATCTTGACGATGAACCAACGACTGTTACTTGCAACGAAACAACGCAACAAAAAGACATAGATTCAGAAGAAGATGAAATACCTGAAGAGGTCGTTAGAGAGGTTGAGAATTTTGAGAACAGACCTAAGTCCAACCTGGAAGAAACTGAGGTCAGTAATTTGGGAGATACATAGAACGTCAAAGAAACTCGCATCAATGTTCACCTGTCACCATCAGAAAAGGAAGAATATACGAAATTTTTGAAAGGATATGAGGACATATTTGCCTGGTCGTATGATGATATGACTGGCCTCAGCACATCCATTGTAGCTCATAAACTGCCAACAGACACGACTTGTCCGCCAGTAAAGCCGAAGCTCAGGAAATTCAAACCCGACATGAGTTTGAAAATCAAAGAAGAGGTCACTAAGCAAGTCATACCCAAGGTTCTCAGGGTAGTGGAATATCCGACATGGTTAGCCAACATCGTGCCAGTACCAAAGAAGGACGGGAAGGTCAGAATCTGTGTCGACTACCGGGATCTCAACCGGGCTAGTCCCAAAGACGACTTCCCATTGCCAAACATACACATTCTCATCGACAACTGTGCCAAGCATGAGTTGCAGTCTTTTGTTGATTGTTTCGCGGGGTATCATCAGATATGGATGGATGAGGATGATGCAGAGAAAACAGCTTTCATCACGCCGTAGGGAATGTATTGCTACAAAATGATGCCATTTGGGTTGAAGAATGCTGGCGCCACCTACATGAGAGCCATAACTACTATCTTTCACGACATGATACACAAGGAGATCGAAGTATATATGGACGAAGTCATCGTCAAATCCAAGAAAGCCGCTGATCATATGGAAGATCTGAGAAAATTCTTCAACAGACTGAGAAGGTACAATCTGAAATTGAATCCTGCCAAATGTGCATTCGGGGTTCCTGCCGGAAAACTACTGGGTTTCATCGTAAGCCGTCGAGGAATAGAATTGGACCCATCAAAGATCAAAGCCATCCAAGAATTGTCACCGCCAAAGAACAAGAAGGACGTGATGAGTTTTTTGGGAAGACTCAACTATATCAGCCGGTTCATAGCCCAGTCCACAGTCATTTGTGAACCCATTTTTAAATTGCTAAAGAAAGACGCTGCTACTAGATGGACCGACGATTGTCAGAAAGCCTTCGACAGAATCAAGGAATACCTGTCAACGCCACCAGTCTTGGTTCCGCCCGAGCCAGGAAGGCCCCTATTGCTTTATCTTGCAGTTTTGGATGAAGCGTTCAGTTGTTTCTAGGGCAACATGATGAAACGGGAAGAAAGGAGCAGGCCATCTACTATCTCAGTAAGAAGTTTACCCCGTACGAGGCCCGGTATTCCTTATTAGAACGCACTTGTTGTGCTCTAACTTGGGTAGCTCAGAAATTGAGGCATTATTTCTGTGCCTACACTACCTATCTCATATCCAGAATGGACCCATTGAAGTATATCTTTCAGAAACCCATGCCCGCTGGCAAGCTCGCCAAGTGGCAAATCTTGTTGAGTGAGTTCGACATTGTTTACGTGACTTGAAAAACAGTTAAGGGCCAGGCCATAGCAGATCACCTCGCCGAGAACCCTATCGGCGGAGAATACGAACCCCTGAAAACGTATTTTCCTGATGAAGAAGTGTCCTTTGTAGGAGAAGATATTGCAGACTCCTACGAGGGTTGGAGGTTGTTTTTCGACGGGGCCGCCAATTTTAAAGGAGTTGGCATAGGGGCAATCCTAGTATCAGAAATCGGCCAGCATTACCCGGTATCCGCCAAACTCAGGTTCCCTTACACAAATAATATGGCCGAATACGAAGCTTGCATCCCGGGACTCAAGATGGCCATTGACATGAACATTCAAGAGCTACTAGTGATCGGGGACTCGGACCTGCTCATACATCAAGTCCGAGAAGAATGGGCCACCAAAAACTCTAAGATACTTCCCTATTTGCACCACATACAGGAGTTAAGGAAAAGATTCACAAAGACCGAATTTCAGCATGTCCCCAG
>NW_017679139.1:0-5044 GCF_001879085.1 Nicotiana attenuata
CGCGTTCGCGTCTGGGATGCTGCGTTCGCGTAAGGTAAAAATTGGTCAACGTATTTTTATGCTACGCGTTCGCGGGTGTTTGACCGCGTTCGCGAAGAAGGAATTCCAGTGCCGGGCAGTGAGTTTATAAACATTTCATCCGCGAGTTGTAGTCATTTTTCCACCATTGTTGAGTATTTTGAGAGCTCTTTGGGACAAATTGAAGAGGGGTTCAAGGAGGATTGATTGGAGGTAAGTTCCTTGGCCTAAATACACGAGATTATGATAGATTTAACATGGAAATTGGTTGAAATTCATCAAAAAGGGGTAAAACTAGGGCTTGAGTTTTTGATATTTCAAATTGGGATTTGATAGGTCATTTGAGCTCGGATTTGGGAGTTCTTGGTATGTATGGACTCGTGGCGAGACGAGAAATCCGGTAATGTGAGTTTTATAATTTTTCGAGAAGTGGGCCCGGGGCTCGGGTTTTGCTAGTTTCGAGATTTTTGCTGTTTTTCGATTGTTTTCGATTGGGTATTGTTCCCTTAACATATTGTGATGTATTCGCTCTGATGTTGGATAGATTCGACGCGCGTGGAGGTTGATTTGAGGAGAAAAGGCATCGTGAGCTAGAGATTTCGCCGGTTCGAGGTGAGTAATACTTGTAAATGATGTCCTGAGGGTTTGAAACCCCGGATTTGCACATCATAGTGCTGTATTGAGGTGACTTGCATGCCGGTAGCGAGCGTGGGGTAGAGCACCATTGGGGATTGTGACTTGGTCCATCCCGGTTGTTGATTTTTACCGCGTATTTGACTGAGACTACTTGTTATCATCATCATTTGGGCTGATTGCCAACTATGTGAATCCTTCAGGGATTGATATCACTATTTTCGCATTACTTTGCATATTATTTGATCTCGGTCCAGGGTTTTAATACTGTTTCTTTTGCAATCTCAGCCATTTTTTTCTAAGATTTGAAAATTTAAACAATATTTTATTGACATTTTGAGCTGAGAACCATTATTTTGATATTGCCCAAGTGGCTTATGTGCATTTCTGGACTGAGCATGGATCGGGCTGCGCGCCGCAGCAGTGTTATAGTGATTTCTGGATATATGGATGGCTCGGGCTGCGCGCCGCAGCGGTATTGTATTGATATTGAGGCCGAGGGCCTGGTTGGTGCCACGAGATGGCTTGATTATTTGCGCTTGGGCTGTAGGAGCCCCTCCGGAGTCTGTACACACCCCCAGTGAGCGCCGTCGACGTTAAATATGGTTGGCTCGGGCTGCACGCCGCAGTGGTCATATGCATTGCATTGCACTCATGCATTGGTTCCTGTTTGTATTACGTGTCATGACATTCAGCACTCGCATTTCATTGGCTTCTATGCTACTTCTTGCACTGCTTACCTGATACCCTGGTGTTATTTGTTGATGGAGTGCTGTGCCCGAGGGGCTGACTTATGTGCTGACTTGCACTATCTGTTTCGCATTCATTTGCTTAACTGTTAAAAAAGACATTTTCAAAAGAGGTTTTAACTGAGACCAGATAGATTTTCTAAAGGATTTCACGGTTTTACTGTTTTCTCAAAGGGTAGCACTGTTCTATATAGCATGATGGAGTGCCTTTCGTGATTTCTTGCTGCTCAGTTATTATTTACCTTTATTACTCACTGAGTTGGAGTACTCACTTTACTCCCTGCACCTCGCATGCAGATGCAGGTATTGGTTACCCGGTAGCGGGTTTAAGCTGGTTGAGGATTTGCTATCGTAGCCGAGCAAGGTGACAGCCGGCGTTCGCGGCACCGGACTTTGTCTTTTGATTCTAAACTTTATTCTGTATATTATTGACCCTGTGGTCGTGTTCAGACTTCCTTAGATGCTCGTGACTTGTGACACCCCGGTCGGGCTGTGTTGGGTCGTATATATATCGATTGTTATTGTCATTAAGTTGTATTTATCTAATCATTTATGTTTAAAAACTTTTGAAAGAGGCGTTGTTGTTCTGTTGGCTGGCCTTGTCTTCACGAGAGGCGCCATCACGACCGGGTTGGGAATTGAGTCGTGACATAAATGGAGGCCAAGGATAAAAGGACTCTAATGGATGTTATTCTTGCAACAGGAGCATATGTATCAAAATAGTCTATGCCTTCCTTTTAAGTGAAACCTTTTGCAATTAATCTTGCTTTGAAGGTTTGGACAGAACCTTCTGTATTGTACTTTCTCCTAAAGACCCACTTACAACCTATAGGCTTTGATCCAAGAGGAAGATCAAATAAAATCCAAGTGTTGTTGGATATAATTGAGCCCATTTCATCATCAATGGCTTCTTTCCAAAAGGCAGCGTCTCTAGAAGATATTGCTTCCTGAAACGTCTTTGGGTCTTCTTCAACATTCAATACAATAGGAATTTGATTACAAATGTTTGTCCTATCTCTTTCAACAAGAAATACTATAGACTGTGAAGAAATAAAATCAGAACCAAGATGTTTTTCTTTTCTTATTCTTTGGCTTTTCCTTGGTTCTATTTGCATATCATCACTTCTTTCTTTATTTCTAATAATTTCAAAGGATGACAATCTATTAGCATCAATACGTTTTCCATTTACTTCAGTCATTTCATTAACATTGTCATTTATAAATCTATTTTCAATAAACTCAACATGTATAGATTCTATAATGACATTAGATTCTAGATCTAGCAGTCTATATGCTTTGGAGTGTTGTGCATATCCTACAAAAACACTTTTAATTCCTCTGGGACCCAATTTTGTTCTTTGATGATCAGGTACTCTATAATAGGATATACACCCCCACACTTTAAAATAATTTAAACTTGGTTTTCTACCATTCCAAAGCTCATAAGGCGAAATATGCATATTTTTTGAAGGCACTCTATTTAAAATATAACATGCAGTTAGTAATGCTTCACCCCATAAATTATGTGGCAAATGTGCATTAAGTAACATAGCATTAACCATGTCCACCAAAGTTCTACTTTTTCTTTCCGCCAACCCATTTTGTTGAGGAGTATAAGGGGCACTCATTTGATGTATTAAGCCATGCTCTTCACAGAACTTATTAAATTCGTTAGAAAAATATTCTCCGCCTCTGTCACTTCGAATAATTTTAATTTTCCTACTCCTTTGATTTTCCACAACACACTTGTATTATTTAAACTTTTGAAAAGCTTCATCTTTAGTTCTAAGTAGGTAAACATATGTAAATCTAGAGAAGTCATCTATAAAAGTAATAAAATATCTTTTGCCTCCTCTAGTTAATTCTCCATTTAATTCACACAAGTCTGAATGTATTAAATCTAATAGTTCTGTGGATCTTTGAACTTTACGAAATGGTTTCTTTGTCATCTTTGCTTGTATGAATATTTCACATTTTATATGTTGAGTTTTACATGAGATATAACCATTTTTGGACATATAATTCAAGGAGCAGAAATTTAAATGTCCTAGTCTAGCTTGCCATAAACAAGAATCAGACTCAACGATATAAGCAGAAACATAATTTATTTCATTAATACTCAATTTGAACATGTCGTTACAGTTATAGCCTTTTCCAACAAAAACTCCATTCTTAGATACTATTACATGATCAGACTCAATAACTATCTTGAAGCCTTTCTTTGACAGCAAAGCAGCGGACATTAAGTTTTTCTTCATATCAGGAACATGATACACATTCAGTAATGTCAACTTCTGGCCAGATGTGAAGTTAATCTCAATGCTTCCTTTTCCAACAACATCTGCCGCAACATGGTTTCCCATAAAGACTTGTTCAGAATCCTGCACTTTCGCATATGTCTTGAACATCTTCTTGTCATAACAAACATGAATAGTAGCACCCGAATCTAGCCACCAGTCTTGAGTATTTGTAGTAGCGGTAGCCATATTCAATTCGGTGACCATACCAATTTGCATTGCGGAAACCATGGCAACCAGTCCTTGGGCAGAATTTTCCACTACGTTTGCCTTTTCAGAATTTCCAGATTTTTCAATCTTTCCAGACTTTTCGGTATTGCCTGCATTGAAATTTATTCCTGCCTTTCTATATCTACAATCACGAATCATATGGCCTTTCTTTCCACAATGATGACAACTAAAGTTCTTTCTCTTTTTTAAAAGAAGACTTTTTGGAAACTTTTAGATTTTTGTTCCCACTTCCTGAACCATTCTGACTGACAAAATTGACTGCGGAACTCGAGGGCTGACTCATAGCATCACGAGCACGGGTCTCACTTTCAATTTGAATGTGAGTACAAAATTGTTCCACAGTCATTTAACTATTGAATGTAGGATTTTCTTTCTATAGTCATTCCAGGAAGAAAGCAATTTCGAAAGAATAGCACCTATTTGAAGTGCATCAGGAATTTTAACTTCAAGATCACTTAGTTTTGATGCTAAGATTTGCAGTTCATGAATCTGATCCATTATAGGCCTAGTATCAAATATTTTAAATTCAAAGTACTGCAGAGCCAAGAATTTGTCGATACCTCATTTTTTATTCTGGTATGCAGTTTGTAGAGCAGTCCAAATCTCCCTTGGCGACTTCAGATTGCAGTAGAGATCATAGAGTCGATCCGTCATGGTATTCAGAATATGGCCGCGACACAACAGTTCATCATGTTCTCGTTTCTTCCTTTCTTCCTTGACTGCATCAGAATCTTCTGATGTAGGCTCAGGCATCGCAGGCAAGGCAGAATCAAGAACATAGTAGATATTGAGAGCAGACAGCAGGAATATCATCTTGTCTCTCCAGCGGGTAAAGTTCGTTCCATCAAAGCGATCAAGTTTGATGAACTCCTTTGGATTCTCAACAACAGACATCAATTTCTCCATAACAGAATAACTCTTTAAGATTGTTAGAAAAATAATAAACAAAAATGGCTTTGAGGCGTGAAAATCGACTGTCCTTAAAGAGTTATCGCCTGTATATTAATTTAGGAAAAATACAAAATGATTCTCTTCAGGATACAACAAAGCCTTTAATAACACTTGTGATTTTCTATGCCATTCGTTGGAATTCTTGTGTATTTATAGGCAACCAAT
>NW_017679139.1:7571-10470 GCF_001879085.1 Nicotiana attenuata
CTCCTACACTTAAACATTCGTTCGTCCTCGAACGAGCATGGAGAATATACCTGAAGTAGTGACAAGATGAGGGTACTGGCTGCGCATATCCTGCTCGGTCTCCCAAGTCGCCTCCTCGGCCGGCTGACCCCGCCACTGAACCTTCACTGAAGCAATGTTCTTTGACCTCAACTTTCTGATATGTCTGTCCAATATAGTCACTGGCTCCTCAACATAGGATAGATCCTTGTCCAACTGGACTGAACTGAAATCCAACACGTGAGACGGATCACCGTGATACCTCCGGAGCATCGAAACATGAAATACCGGGTGAACTCCGGCCAAACTGGGAGGCAAGGCAAGCTCATAGGCAACCTCCCCAACTCGCCGCAAGATCTCAAAAGGGCCAATAAACCTCAGACTCAACATTCCTTTCTTCCCAAACCTCATGAAGCCTTTCATAGGCGAAACCCGAAGCAGAACCCGCTCACCAACCATATATGAAACATCACGAACCTTCCTGTCCGCGTAACTCTTCTGTCTGGACTGGGCTGTACGGAGTCTATCTTGAATCGTCTTAACCTTTTCCAATGCATCCTGAACCAACTCTGTGCCCAATATCCTGGCCTCACCCGGCTCGAACCAGCCCACCAGAGATCTACACCTCCTACCATATAAAGCCTCATACGGCGCCATCTGAATGCTAGACTGATAACTATTGTAGTAAGCAAACTCCGCCAGTGGCAAGAAATGATCCCAAGACCCTCCAAACTCAATCACACACGCACGGAGCATATCCTCAAGAATCTGAATAGTGCGCTCGGATTGTCCATCGTTCTGGGGTGAAATGATGTGCTCAACTCCACCCGAGTGCCTAACTCCTGCTGCACGGCTCTCCAGAACCGCGATGTGAACTGGGTACCTCTGTCCGAAATGATAGAAACTGGAATACCATGCAGACGGACAATCTCCCGGATATAAATCTCCGCCAACCGCTCCGATGAATAAGTGGTACACACAGGAATGAAATGAGCGGACTTGGTCAGCCGATCCACAATAACCCAAATGGAATCAAACTTCTTCAAGGTCCGTGGAAGTCCAGATACAAAATCCATGGTGATGTGCTCCCATTTCCATTCCGGAATCTCTATCTGCTGGAGCAACCCACCTGGGCGCTGGTGCTCATACTTCACCTGCTGGCAGTTGAGGCATCTAGACACATAACCAACTATATCCTTCTTCATCCGCCTCCACCAGTAGTGCTGCCTCAGGTCCTGATACATCTTCGCGGCACCCGGATGGATGGAATACCGCGAACTATGGGCCTCTGCTAGAATCATCTCTCGAAGGCCATCAACATTGGGCACACAAATCTGGCCCTGCATCCTCAATACTCCATCATCTCCAATGGTCACATCCCTGGCATCACCACGCTGAACCTTGTCTCGAAGGACAAGCAAATGAGGGTCATCATACTGCCGCTCCCTGATACGGTCAACTAAGGAGGACCGGGAAACCACACAAGCTAGAACTCGACTAGGCTCCGAAAGATCCAATCACACGAACTGGCTGGCTAAGGCCTGAACATCCATCACCATAGGCCTCTCTGAAGCTGGTAAATATGCCAAAACTCCCCAAACTCTCCGCCCGGTGACTCAAGGCATCCGCCACCACATTGGCCTTGCCCGGTTGATATACGATAGTGATGTCATAATCCTTCAGCAGCTCTAACCACCTCCTCTGACGCATATTGAGATCCTTTTGCTTGAGCAAGTGCTGCAAACTCCGATGATCAGTATAGATCTCGCAAGGCACTCCATATAAATAATGACACCAGATCTTCAAGGCATAAACAATGGCAGCTAACTCAAGGTCGTGGACAGGGTAATTCTTTTCATGTACCTTCAACTGTCTGGACGCGTAGGCAATCACCCTACCGTCCTGCATCAACACTGCTCCAAGGCCAACTCTCGAGGCGTCACAATAGACAGTATAAGACCCCGAACCGGTAGGCAACATCAAGATAGGGACTGTAGTCAAAGCTGTGTTGAGCTTCTGAAAGCTCGCCTCACACTCTTCTGTCCACTGAAATGGGGCACCCTTCTGGGTCAATCTAGTCATAGGGGCAGCAATCGATGAAAATCCCTCCACGAAACGACGGTAGTAAAAATTTCCCAAAATGCCCCCGGGCCCACGTGGTCAAAACCCGAGGTTCGGACCAAAACCCGATTACCCATTCCCCCACGAACTCAAATATGTAATTTGTTTTGAAATCGGACCTCAAATCGAGGTCCAACTCCCCAATTTATAGAAAACCTAGGTTCTACCCAAAAATCCCAATTTCACCCATGAAAATCTTTGATTTCAAGTGGAAAACATATTTAATGATGTTAAAAGTTGAAAGAATTGAGTAAAAATCAACTTACAAATGATTTGGGATGAAGTGTTCTCTTGAAAAATCGCCTATGGTGTTTGGGTTTTTGAAAGAATGGTGGAAAGTGATGAAAATTCGACTAAGTATAAAATTTGCTGGGCCTCGGATATGGGAAATGCGAACATAGGTTCGCATTTGCGAACAAAACAGGGCTAGGAATTGCGACATTCTTAGTTCGCATTTGCGAACCCATGTCTGGTGGCCAGGTTTCGCTTTTGCGAACATTCGATCGCATTTGCAACCAGGGCCACCTCGCATTTGCGAGCCAATGGATCGCATTTGCGATCCCAAGCCTTTTCCCCAGACTTCGCATTTGCGAAGTGTTGATCGCATTTGCGACAGTGCCCCATTTTCCCAGACTTCGCAATTGCGAAGCAATGCTCGCATTTGCGAGCTCGCAATTGCGAGTCTTCCCTTCGCATTTGCGAAAATTGCAGAAGCCAGCATACCAGATTTTTAAAACATGAGAAATGCAATCCGATGCCT
>NW_017679139.1:10857-11958 GCF_001879085.1 Nicotiana attenuata
AACTGAACCTGGGTGCCCAACTCCTGCTGAACTGCTCTCCAGAAGCGCGAGGTAAACTACGTACCCCGATCCGAAATAATAGATACTGGCACCCCATGAAGACGAACAATCTCTCGGATGTAGATCTCAGCTAACCTCTCCGATGAATAAGTGGCTGCAACAGGAATAAAATGTGCTGACTTGGTCAGCCTATCAACAATGACCCAAATAGCATCAAACTTCTTCCGGGTCAACGGAAGTCCAGTAACGAAATCCATGGTAATCCTCTCCCACTTCCACTCGGGAAGCTCAATCCTCTGAAACAAACCACCAGGCCTCTGATGCTCATACTTAACCTGCTGACAGTTCAAACATCGATCCACATATGCAACAATATCTTTCTTCATCCTACGCCACCAATAATGCTGCCGCAAGTCTTGATACATCTTCGCGGCGCCCGGGTGAACAGAATACCGAGAACTATGGGCCTCTGCTAAGATCAACTCTCGAATCCCATCGACATTGGGCATACAAACTCGCCCCTGCAATCTCAAAACACCATCATCATCTAAGGTCACCTTTGTGGTACCTCCACGCTGCACCGTGTCTCTCAAGACACACAAATGTGGATCATCAAACTGCCGATCACGGATACGCTCCAATAATGAAGAACGAGCGACCGTACAAGCTAACACTCTGCTAGGCTCAGAAATGTCCAACCTCACAAATCGATTGGCCAGGGCCTGAATATCCAAAGCAAGTGGTCTCTGGCTGACCGGGACATCAGCAAGACTACCCATGCTGGCGGACTTCCTACTCAATGCATCGGCCACCACATTGGCTCTCCCCGGGTGGTACAAGATAGTAACATCATAATCTTTCAACAACTCCAACCACCTCCTCTGCCTTACATTCAACTCCTTCTGCTTGAACAGATACTGAAGACTCTTGTGATCCGTGTACACCTCACACGTCACACCATATAGATAATGCCTCCAAATCTTCAAAGCATGGACAATGGCCGCCAACTCTAAATCATGCACTGGATAGTTCTTCTCGTGAATTTTCAGCTGCCTCGAAGCATAAGCTATAACCTTGCCATCCTGCATCAATACTGCGCCA
>NW_017679139.1:12224-18219 GCF_001879085.1 Nicotiana attenuata
AGCTCTCCTGATCGTGACCATACTCACCACACTTATAACATCCCTCCGAACGCTGTGGCCGGCCTTGGCGACCCGAATGACCTCCACGAAAACTCTGATGTGGCGATGCACTGATGGGAGGTGGCGGTGCACTAAGTGACTGCTGATATGAATAATGCCCACGGGAAACATGATCACCTGGGGCACCCTGAGAAACCTGGAGGGCTGACTGGAAAGGCCTGGAAGGCTGACCCCTATCATAAGAATCCCTGCCCCCAGATGAGGCACAACTGAACCGACCTGTGTGACGGGGCCTCTTGTCTGTTCTATGACCACCCCCCTGTGGCAGAACCATCTCGATCCTCCAGGCCACATTGGCCGCCTCCTGAAAAGTAATATCACTCCCCGCCTTTCTGGCCATCTGAAGACGAATAGGCTGGATCAAACCATCAATAAATCTCCTCACCCTCTTCCTCTCAGTGGGGAGTATGACGAGGGCATGGCGAGCTAGATCGATAAACCGAGTCTCATACTGAGTGACCGTCATAGACCCCTGCTGGAGACGCTCAAACTGTCTCCGGTAGGCATCCCTCTGAGTAACGGGAAGAAACTTTTCTAGAAACAACTCTGAAAACTGATCCCAAGTCAAAGGCGGCGACCCTGCTGGTCTGGCTAAACAGTAATCCCTCCACCAAGTCTTGGCGGATCCAGATAGACGAAAGGCCGCAAAATCAACTCCATTGGACTCCACAATGCCCATGTTCCGAAGGACCTCGTAGCAGCTATATAAGAAATCCTGGGGGTCCTCAGAAGAAGCTCCGCTGAATGTAGCAGTGAAGAGCTTGGTGAACCTTTCCAGCCTCCACAAAGCATCTGCGGACATAGCCGCTCCATCACCGGCCTGTGCAACTACCCCCGGCTGAACTGCCGCAGCTGGCTGGCCCGGTGGAATCTGAGTTTGGGGAGCTACCTGCTCCGGAGTACGTGCAGCAGGAGTCTGGGCTCCTCCTCCCGCCTGGGAAGTGGCTGGTGCTACAGGAAGCAATCCTGCTCGGGTGACACTCTCCATGAAGCCCACCAACCGGACCAAAGCATCCTGAAGAACTGGGGTAGCAATAAACCCCTCTAGGACCTGAGCTGGGCCCACCGGAACCGCTGCAGCTGGGGTCGGAACCTCCTCCTCAAGGTCAACCTGGGGCTCCGCCACTGGTGCTGCTTCTTGGGGTTGAGCCCTGCCCCTACCTCGGCCCCTAGCATGTCCACGTCCTCTGCCCCTAGCGGGAGCTGTCTGGGGCTCGGACTGCTGATCGGTAGATGAGGAAACGCGTGTTCTCGCCATCTGGGAAAGAACAGAGTAGAAATTCAATCAGCATTTAGAAACCAACCCGCACGACGAGAAATAACAAATGAGAGATTTTTCCAAACACGATAGCCTCTGGGGAACAAGTACAGACGTCTCCGTACTGACCCCCCAGACTCTACTGAGTTTGTCCGTGAGTTGTGAGACCTATGTAACCTAGTGCTCTGATACCAACTTGTCACGACCCGGATTTCCCACCATCGGGATCGTGATGGCGCCTACTCGTGGTAGCTAGGCAAGCCAACTTATTTACCTTTCATTAATAAATAAATCTGTTAACAATCCATAGCATCAATAAGAAACATGGAATTTAATAATAATAATAGCGGAAGTCTAATTTATAAGTCTGAATCAAAACGCGGAATAGTCAACAATAGCCTCTACCCAAGATTTGGTGTCACATTACTCACGAACCACTAAGAATAAACTAAATTCAAAGGTCTGAAAGAAATATAACAGCTGTTTGTCTCAAAAACAATGAGGCAACAGTCAAAAGGAAAACATAAAGAAGAGACGCCGGGCCTGCGGACGCCTGCAAGGCTACCTTAGTCTCGTGAATAGGAAAGTCTGCTCCCGAACTACTGCTGCTGCTGCTCCTCAAAACCTGAACCTGTGCAAAAATGCACAGAAGTGTAGCATCAGCACAACCGACCCCATATGCTGGTAAGTGTCTAGCCTAACCCCGGCAAAGTAGTGACGAGGCTAGACTGGACATCACATAAACTTGTGCAGTTATAACTTTACAGCGGGAATCGAATACCAAGTAATTAACAACATGGGAGGGGAGACATGCTAAGGGGAGATACAATATTAACAGCAATCCAGAGTAGCAACAAAAATGGCTTAGGTTCACAATGAACAAAGAATCAATACTCCAGTACAAACACATAGCCTCAATAACTGTTGCGGCGTGCAACCCGCTCCATAATTACTATTGTTGCGGCGTGCAACCCGCTCCACAAATACCACTGTTGCGGCGTGCAACCCGATCCTCAATATCATTTATGCGGCGCGCAACCCGATCCCCAGTATCATTGTTGCGGCATGCAACCCGATCCTCAATATCATTTAACAGTCTGACTCCCCAAACAACAGTCACAATTAAGGGGCATAAAAATAAGTAAATATTTGACAAACATCCCGGCAAGGGAAAGAATCCAACAAGTTCAACCAAACGTCCCGGCAAGGGAATAATCAACAACGTTTTCTCTTTCTTACTTTTCTTATCTCACGATATCACTGGAGCCCAAGCTCCAAGAAATTTCTTATCTCATATTCCGTCACAAACAACAATATAACGACTTCCTAGTAAGGGAACAAAACATCATCTCAAATATTCTGGCAAGGGGATTACTATAACCACATTAGTTCCAACATCTAACCACCACATTAGTTCCAACATCTAACTACCACAGCTATAACCAACCTATTACCACACTTGACCACCTCAGCTATATCTAACCGACTACCACACCCAACCAACCCATCTATAACTATAGTCATCATATGACACAAGGAAACATTAACCTAAAAGACCCTAGTATCCGTTAAGAACACAATGCCGAGGAATCACAACCCAACAATAGCCCGCCAAGAGGGCAACATAATGATCTCTCCTCTTTCTCACTTTTACTTCACAATTCTTTTTCACAACTCAAGCAGATGCTCCAGAGATTCAATTATCACTTATACTTTCGCAATTCGTTCTACAACTGGAGCCGACGCTCCTCAATGAATCAAGTCATTTCATATACTTTCAATATTGTATCACAGTTCGAGCCAATGCTCCTAGGAATCAAATTATCATATCACCATTCACATGTTATTCACAATATATGGAAATACTCCAATAAACATGAAATTCACAATAAGTTCATGATAATCACATTATAAGGACTTACGGTCATGCTAGACACTAATGTATAGATACTCGTCACCATGCCTATACATCGTACTCGATCACATAGCAGTTAGCAACAAGAGTCAACTCCTATTCCCTCAAGCTAGGGTTAAACCAAACACTTACCTCAAAGCCTTGAAATCCACTTAATCCTCAACTATCGCTTTACCTCGTGGTTCCACCTCCGATTCGCTCGAATCTAATCACAAATTGTTCAATTACTTTAATAAACACTATATGAATTAGTTTGAAGGCATAAAAACGATTTTCCCAAAGTTTTACTCAAAATTTCCCAAAACGCCCCCAGGCCCACGTGGTCAAAACCCGAGGTTCGGACCAAAACCCGATTACCCATTCCCCCACGAACTCAAATATGTAATTTGTTTTGAAATCGGACCTCAAATCGAGGTCCAACTCCCCAATTTATAGAAAACTTAGGTTCTACCCAAAAATCCCAATTTCACCCATGAAAATCTTTGATTTCAAGTGGAAAACTTGTTTAATGATGTTAAAAGTTGAAAGAATTGAGTAAAAATCAACTTACAAATGATTTGGGATGAAGTTTGCTCTTGAAAAATCGCCTATGGTGTTTGGGTTTTTGAAAGAATGGTGGAAAGTGATGAAAATTCGACTAAGTATAAAATTTGCTGGGCCTCGGATATGGGAAATGCGAACATAGGTTCGCATTTGCGAACAAAACAGGCGTGGGAATTGCGAACATTTTAGTTCGCATTTGCCAACTTGGGTCTGGAGGCAATTTTCGCATTTGCGAAACTTTCATCGCATTTGCGATGACCCCTACCTCGCATTTGCGAGCCTTTCTCCCGCATTTGCGAACACAGAGGGAAAATGGGGCTACCGCATTTGCGAAGGAAGACGTCGCATTTGCGACTGGGCAACTCTCGCATATGCGAACATATTGTCGCATTTGCGACCCAAGCAAAGTCTCCCCTTTTTCGCATTTGCGATCAAGTTGTCGCATTTGCGATATCGCATTTGCGATCATTTCTTCGCAAATGCGAAGACACCAGCACTGAAAATACCAGATTTTTAAAAATGAGAAAATGCAATCCGATGTCAATCCAAAACTCACCCGAGCCCTCGGGGCTCCAAACCAAACATGCACACAACCTCAAAAACATCCCACGGACTTACTCGCGCGATCAAATCGCCAAAATAACATCAAAATCATTGAATCAAGCCTCAAAACACATGATTCTTCTTCTAAACTTTATAACCTTTCAAGCTTTGAACTCATAGTCCGAAACACGTCAAACGACGTCCGATTTCGACCAAACTTTACAGAAAGCGCTTAACACATATTTAAGACTTGTACCGGGCGTCGGAACCAAAATACGTGCCCGATACCATAGTCTTTTAATCAATTTTCATTTCCATTTTCCTTAATAATTTCAGATAAATAATTTCACGGAAAAATTCATATCTCAGGCTCTAGACCTCGGAATTCGATTCCGGACACATGCCCGAGTCCCGTATTTTTCTACGGACCTTCCGGGGCCGTCCAATCTGGGGTCCGGGTCCGTTTACCAAAAATGTTGACCAAAGTCAACTATAATCATATTAATATCAAAAATCTTCAAATTTTTCGCAGAATTCACATATTTCAACATAAAAGCTTTCCGGCTACGCGCCCGGACTGCGCACGCAAAATCGAGGAAAGTAAAAAAATGAGGTTTTAAGGCCTCGAAAGCACGGAATGGATGAGGAACTAGGTGATGACCCTTTGGGTCGTCACATCCTCCACCTCTAAAACAACCGTTCGTCCTCGAACGGACAAAAGAAAGAAGTACCTGAGTCGGGGAACAGATGTGGATAACGGCTCCGCATATCGGACTCGGACTCCCAGGTCGAGGCCTCAGGAGGCTGACCTCTCCACTGAACACGAACAGAGGGAAAACTCCTAGATCTCAACTGACGGACCTGCCGGTCTAGAATAGCTACCGGCTCCTCCTCATAAGATAAATCTTTGTCCAACTGGACAGTGCTGAAGTCTAATACATGGGTAGGATCGCCGTGATACCTCCGAAGCATAGACATATGAAAAACTGGGTGCACGGCTGATAAGCTAGGTGGCAATGCAAGTCTATAAGCCACCTCTCCCACTCGATCAAGAATCTCAAACGGACCAATGTACCTAGGGCTAAGCTTGCCCTTCTTTCCGAACCTCATCACGCCCTTCATAGGCGACACCCGGAGCAATACCCTCCAAAATCTGAATAGTCCGCTCGGACTGACCGTCCGTCTGAGGATGGAACGCTGTGCTCAACCGAACCTGGGTACCTAACTCCTGCTGAACCGCTCTCCAGAAGCGCGAGGTAAACTGCGTACCCCGATCCGAAATGATAGATACCGGCACTCCATGAAGGCGACCAATCTCCCGGATATAAATCTCAGCTAACCTCTCGGATGAATAGGAGACTGCCACTGGAATGAAATGCACTGACTTGGTCAACCTATCAACAATGACCCAAATAGCATCAAACTTCTTCCGAGTCAGCGGAAGTCCAGTAATGAAATCCATGGTAATCCTCTCCCACTTCCACTCGGGGAGCTCAATCCTCTGAAACAAACCACCGGGTCTCTGATGCTCATGCTTGACCTGCTGACAGTTCAGACACCGAGCCACATACGCAACAATGTCCTTCTTCATCCTACGCCACCAATAATGCTGCCGCAAGTCCTGATACATCTTCGCGGCGCCCGGTTGAATAGAATAACGAGAACTATGGGCCTCC
>NW_017679140.1:0-2670 GCF_001879085.1 Nicotiana attenuata
GCTACAGGGGATCAAAAGAGAGCAATTCGACGCTTGGCAAGCGGATTTTTCTTCAGTGGAGGAGTGTTGTACAAGAGAACTCCAGATCTTGGACTGTTGAGATGCATGGATGCTAAATAGGCTACAGTTATCATGGCTGAGGTACATGCGGGAGTTTGCGGACCTCATATGAGTGGATATGTATTGGCAAAGAAGATTCTCCGAGCAGGTTATTATTGGCTTACTATGGAACGAGATTGCATCAGTTTCGTGCGCAAGTGCCATCAATGTCAGGTACATGGAGATTTGATTCATTCTCCACCATCTGAATTGCATACAATATCAGCACCATGGCCGTTCGTTGCTTGGGGAATGGATGTCATTGGACCGATCGAGCCAGCGGCGTCAAATGGGCACAGGTTCATTCTGGTAGCTATTGATTATTTCACTAAGTGGGTGGAGGCAAAAACCTTCAAATATGTGACCAAGAAGGCAGTGGTCGATTTTGTGCATTCGAATATCATCTGTCGATTTGGGATCCCGAAGGTGATCATCACAGACAATGGTGCCAATATCAACAGTCATTTGATGGCAGAGACATGTCAGCAGTTTAAGATCATGCATCGCAATTCCACCCCATATCGTCCTAAGGCAAATGGAGCAGTCGAAGCAGCTAACAAGAACATCAAGAAAATACTTCGGAAAATGGTAGAGGGGTCCAGGCAATGGCATGAGAAGTTACCTTTTGCCCTTTTAGGCTATCGCACTACTGTCCGCACTTCAGTAGGGGCAACTCCTTATTTACTAGTATATGGCACTGAAGCAGTAATACCCGCAGAGGTTGAAATCCCGTCTCTTCGGATCATCGCCGAGGCAGAAATTGATGACGTTGAATGGGTTAAAGCCCGCTTGGAATAACTAAGTTTGATTGATGAAAAGAGATTGGCAGCAGTATGTCACGGTCAGTTGTATCAACAGAGAATGGCAAGGGCATATAACAAGAAAGTGCGTCCGCGGAAGTTTGAAGTAGGGCAGTTGGTGTTGAGGCGTATCTTACCTCATTGGGCTGAGGCAAAAGGAAAGTTCGCCCCGAACTGGCAGGGGCCATTTGTTGTAACCAGAGTGTTGTCCAATGGCGCATTATATTTGACAGATGTGGAAGGCAAATGTGTAGAAATGGCTATCAACTCTGATGCAGTCAAGCGATACTATGTATGATTTCTTGGTTTAATTGTACTTTATTGTATTTGGCATATTTTTGAGATTGAAATGACGAAGGCATTTTGTTCTGCTATCCAAACACTTTATCCTTTGTTACCCCTTTTGAGCCTCATTTACTTTCTTTCGTACCCCTCTTTCGGAATCAATAACAACTCGGAGGCTCGAGCAAGGCAAATCAGTGAAGAAATAAGAAAACACAGTCCAACGAAAAAAAAAGAAAAAAAAGAAAAGAAAGGGAAAAAGAAAAAGAAAAAAAAGAAAAGAAAAAAGAAATTAAAAGAAAAAAAGAAAAGAAAAGAAAAGAAAAGAAAAAGAAATTAAAAGAAAGAAACGAAAGTGGAGGAAAAGGAAAGATTGCAACAACAAAGTAATTTCTCTGTCTTGAACTACGCTTGACTTGATCCCGAAAGGGTACGTAGGCAGCCTTTATCTGAGGTTCAGTCACACAAAAATCAAAATCCCAAAAGTCCCCACGAAAGGAACTGGGGCAGCAGTTATGGTTGTGCAAGAAAGTTGATTCCGAAAGTTGTAGTTTTGAACCCATATTGAATTGTTTTAGAGCCTTTTATACCCTTTCTTTCTAACCCTATCCAAAAGCCTGCATTACGGTCCAAAGAAAGACCTTCTGATCAATCTTCAGGAAGTGCCAATACGAGCAAGTCAAAGTGATTCACATCAGGGGCAACACTCCGGTGCAAGGGAAAAATGATAAAATGAGAGAGTCTTATTGGTGAAAACCCTCACGGGCACCGTAAGGCGAAGCGAGTTGAGAGAAAATCAAAAATGAGAGAGTCTTATTGGTGAAAACCCTCACGGGCACCGTAAGGCGAAGGCGAGTTTTTCATACAGGCAAATGAGACAAGTCCGTGGTCAAAAGATGCTCAGGATATTGCAGGACGAGCAAGGTTTGGGTTTGGGTAAAAATCAGGTTGTGAAAGTCCGAAACGACAAATGTGACGATTGAAAGTTGATTGGTAGAAGAACTGGGCTGGTCAATCCGAAATGCATGGCATGCTCAATGGTACCAGCTGTTCCACTCAGATAAGTCTCATTCTCTTCTTTCTTCATTACAAATCATCCGTTCTCGGATTCTCTTTATCCTTAATACTTGAGGCCATTGCATTTCATTCTTTCGAGGTCTATCTCTGGGATGTTTCAGTGTCAGTTCTGTTCGAAACAAAGGAAGGAATGTCAAAGCTAACTACCAGCTTCCTAGTTGTACAGATAGGGCCAGAATATATCAAAGGTGTCCAAAAGTAAAGTAAGTCATAAAGGACCACAGGAAGTTTCATCGGTGGATTGATCGGATAATTGTGGGGAAGAAGCGAAGTTTCAAAAGAGGGGTCAGAAACACAAAAACAACAATATGGGATAGAACACTTGGGTCATCAAAGTCAAGGGGTTGAAATTCGGTCAGGAAGTCGAGGGGATTCAAGGCAAGTCCAGGAAAGCGAGACGGAGTAAAGCCCA
>NW_017679140.1:4614-18207 GCF_001879085.1 Nicotiana attenuata
CCTCCCAAACCACCCCAAAATAACACCACGAGACCCCCTCTTCTCCCTCATCATGAATCCACCACCCGTTCCCTTCAAATCCCGGTCCAACTCGTCGAATCTTTCCCCAGAGCTTTTCCGGCCACGACGCCAGTTACGCCAATGGCCGCCAAATTAACACCATAGATTCTCCTCAGCCTCCTCATCTCAAATACCTAAGTTCCTTCCTTCGAATATGACTGAAACGCCTCGAATATCAAATCGAAGGTTTTCCGGCCAAAACCCTAATTGCCCCAAACTTCACCAATTTGATACCAAATGACCCTCTAACCTTCCTCGTAGTGAATTGGTCATCAGTCGAGCTTTATTTTGCCGGAGTTGGTCGTGTTCGAATTTGGAAATTTGACCGGAGTCTCGAAGTGAATCAGTGAGTTTTCTTTTAATTTCTTTCTTTCTATTTTTTTATGTGTTTTGCAATTGTTTGGCTTTGCTTCCAATTCGATTTGAATCCTCAGACCTAGGACGTTTAATTCTTTGGATTAATTTTCATCTGTTCAGTTAATTGGTTCATGTTAGCTTAATTTTGATTTTCGTTTTGTTAGTTTAATTGTTAAGCCTTGGTTAATTCTGATTAGTTCGAATTGTTAGTTTAAATTGGATTCGATTCAATTCTGATGTAGTTGTTTATAGTACCTTCTTCAGGTTGTAATTAGATTAGGATTAGTGAGGCTTTCAATAGTTGGTTTTGTGTGTCAAAACAGTATTTGTTTAGTAGTAATTCAGTAATTAGCAATTAGTAGCCATTTTGAATTAGTTAAGTATGTTTTGTTCTGTAAATTCAATGTTGGTTCACGTAGTTATTAGGATTATTTTAGTTAGTCTGGTCATTAATGCTGAGTTCAATTACTAGATTTAATAGGAGTTTAATTGGGTTTGTTCTTCAATAGTTGGCAATTCAGAGCTTTGGAAAATGTTTGGTTATAGCTGTAGTTTAGATGCAAGTTCAGGGATAGTTTGGACATTTGGAATTGAGTAGAACATGGTAGTTAATATTAGAGTCTTCTAGGACCTTCTAGACTAGGCCTTTAGTTGCAATTGCAAGAAACATAGTGCACTAACTTGAGTAACAAGTTAAGAAGTGAGGGACTAATATGTAAAACTAAAAAAAATCTGAAATTGCACCTCATGTTGCCTATAAAAGGCAGCCCCAATGCCTTCATTGATAAGTTTTGGAGCCCCAAAAATTCCCTAAGTCTCAAAAACTGAAGTTTGAATTTCAGATCACAAAACCAGATCTAGAATTCGAAAATCTCTTTTCATCTGAAAAACTCCAAAAAAATACACAAAAGCTATAGAAAACCTCCCAAAAATACTGTTACATTGAGTTCTCTAGGCCAATTTCAAGTTCTAGCAATTGTTTTCCTAGTGATTGAGGTGCTGCAAAGGTTCTGGGTTAGGTTTGGTTTAAATTCGGTTTGATTCAAGTGGAATTCTGGTCTGTCGGAGTTTCAAAAGCCTACTGTGTTTGATTTCAAGCTGTTTGGTTCAAAAATTACTCCTGCTGTTGCTGGTTGTGACTGCTGTTTGCCAAAATTTGCTCGCTGACTCTTCTTTCTTCACTCCTTTGATTTGATTCCAGGTACACACATGAACTTGGTTTGATGTGGCTTTGAAGTAGAAATGAAATGAAAGATGCTTGTGTATTCGATCCCTGAACCATGCTTGCGTGGATTGTTATGCATCAATTAGATGATTAGATGTATTTTGTTTAATATTGGTTTGATTCTAATTTGTATACACATGAGCCGGGCTGTATAAATGGAACTGAACTGGACTGTTCTAAAGGTTGTTTAAATATATTCTAGTAGCTGTAAGTCATTTTCCAAATACCTGAACTCTGTATGTAGAGATTAAATCTAGATTGTTTTAATAAAGCGTTAGTACGAAAATATGAGTCTGTTTTCTGAGCTAGGATTCAAACAATGAGTCTATAATTCATCAAAGTTTCGAATGCATGATGTGTTTTGTAGTGTTAATCGCCAATTGAGCACATGGAATTTCAATAGTAATTTTAATAGGCAGGTCTGCTTGTAACCAGGAAATTTGCATTTATGCACCAGATTTGGGAGAACTTAACAGGCCAATTTAATTGATAATCATACTAGTTCAATCACTGCTCCTTACAACCTTTTGTATTGATCTGTAGCTTAACAAATCTTTAAACTCTAGTTGAGGCATGAATCTGAATCCTGATGTTTGATTCCATGTTCATGAGCATTAAAATTAAATTCTGATTTAGGGCCTGGACCATTTGGCCCGTGAAGAAATATTTCAACATGACCACTGCCGATTCGATAAGGGCCTGAGCCACTGGGCTGCATGATGGGCCCAATTCCCTTGTTTCTTTTTAACCTCAACGTTAGTCTGTTTTTTAGCCGGCTCGCCTATTCAGTTCAATTCCCTTTTAGTAGCTAAGGGTTGTTACGAATAAGGTCGATTAAAAAATTTAGGCTTTCGAGTTAGGTAGCGGGTTCAAATTAAGAGGTTTTCCCTTTTGTTTGAATCCGGACTTGAACTTGAGGCCCGAATCTCATGACATTAATTAACTAAGCCCCTTTTAGAGACAAAATAAATAGATGATCATAGTTTGCTCTAGGATGGCCTTTAAATAAAAACGAGATGAGCCTCGCTAAATAAACAAACAAATTGTGGGGCCCTCGATAAATGCTTATATAAATATTTGGAAATTCGGGACGTGCCATTTAGCGAATTTTCATGGCCTCCCGCAAAGTTAACAAGATGTTAGCCACTTTAGGCACGCTTTTAATAATTTTACCTTCTTAACTACGGGTGTGCATTTCATGCGACCCAAATCCAAATCCCATAACGTTGAATAAGAGGTGTCAAGGATCCGGGTGCATTTCATGTGACGTGATCCAAAAACACGCTTTTAAATGACGTTTACTTTCATAAAAACTAATTAAAAACGGTTAAACAATTCTGAAATTGCAATAGGATAACATGTATTAACATCAGACTTTAGCTAAATATAGCAGTCGAGCGACCGTGCTAGAACCACGGACCTCGGGAATGCCTAACCCCTTCTCTCGGGTTAACAGAATTCCTTACCCGAATTTCTGGTTCGCGACTGTTAAACAGAGTCAAACCCTTTCCTCGATTCGGGATTCAAACCGGTGACTTGGGACACCATAAATCTCCCAAGTGGCGACTCTGAATCTCTTAATAATTGAATCCAGTTTCGAACTCCTTTTATTATACCCTTCACGGGGTGTAGTAGTGAAAAAAGGAGGTGTGACATATGTGTCTACTCCGGTGGATGATTCTATTTGTGGTGGATCGCGCCCTTGTTCATGTATAGTGGTGATTAGAGGTCTTGAGACTCGTGTAGATTTGCTTCTTCTGGACATGGTCGATTTTGATGTCATATTAGGGATGGACTGGTTATCACCTTACCATGCTATCTTGGACTGTCATGTCATGACTGTGACCTTAGCCTTGCCGGGTTCACTTCGTTTAGAGTGGAAAGGGACTCCTGGTCATTCTACCCATAGTGTTATCTCGCATGTAAAGGCTCGGCGTATGGCCGAGAAGGGGTGTTTGGCCTATTTGGCATATGTTCGTGATTCTAGTGTTGAGGTCCCTTCTATTGATTCTGTGCCCGTTGTTCGTGAGTTTCCTGAGGTTTTCCCTTCAGACCTGCCGGGTATGCTACCCGACAGGGATATTGACTTTTGCATTGATTTGGCTCCGGGCACTCAGCCCATTTTTATCCCGCCGTATCGTATGGCCCCGCCTGAGTTGAAAGAGCTGAAGGAGCAGTTGCAAGACTTGCTTAAGAAGGGTTTCATTAGGCCCATTGTTTCGCCTTGGGGTGCGCCGGTGTTGTTTGTTAAGAAGAAAGATGGATCGATGCAAATGTGTATAGATTACCGGCAATTGAACAAGGTTACAATCTAGAATAAGTATCCGCTGCCGAGGATTGAGGATTGATGATTTGTTCGATCAGCTTCAGGGTGCCAAGGTATTTTCAAAGATTTACTTGAGATCTGGCTACCATCAGTTGAGGATTAGGGCATCCGATGTCCCTAAGACAGCTTTCCGCACTCGGTACGGGTGTTATGAGTTCTTGGTGATGTCATTCGGGTTGACAAATGCCCTAGCAGCTTTTATGGATTTGATGAACCGAGTGTTCAGGCCTTATCTGGATTCGTTCGTGATAGTCTCCACTGATGATATATTGATATATTCCCGCAGCCGGGAGGAGCACGAGCAGCACCTTAGAGTGGTTCTTCAGACTCTGAGGGATAGTCAGTTGTATGCCAAGTTTTCGAAGTGTGAGTTCTGGTCGAGTTCAGTTGCATTCCTGGGTCAGGTGGTGTCAGCAGAGGGTATTCAGGTTGATCCGAAGAAGATTGAGGCAATCAAGAACTGGCCTCGACCAGCATCAGCTACAGAGATCCGGAGTTTCTTGGGATTGGCAGGCTACTATCGTCAGTTCGTAGAGGGATTTTCATCTTCACAGCCCCGATGAACAGGTTGACCCAGAAGGGTGCCCAGTTCAGATGGTCGGATGAGTGTGAGGCGAGCTTTCAAAAGCTCAAGACAGCTCTGACTACGGCACCGGTGTTGGTTTTGCCCACAGGTTCAGGGCCTTATACAGTTTATTGTGATGCTTCCCGTATTGGGCTTGGTGCAGTGTTGATGCAGGATGGAAAGGTCATTGCCTATGCTTCGCGGCAGTTGAAGATTCATGAGAAGAACTATCCGGTTCATGATTTGGAGTTGGCAGCCATAGTTCACGCATTGAACATTTGGAGGCATTATTTGTATGGCGTGGCATGTGAGGTGTTCACGGATCACAAGAGTCTTCAGTATTTGTTCAAGCAAAAGGAGTTGAATTTGAGGCAGAGGAGGTGGTTGGAGTTGTTGAAAGATTATGATATCACCATCTTATATCATCCGGGAAAGGCCAATGTGGTGGCCGATGCTTTGAGTAGGAAGTCAGCCAGTATGGGCAGTCTTGCTTATATTCCGGTCGGTGAGAGACCGCTTGCCTTGGATGTTCAGGCTTTAGCCAATCAGTTCGTGAGGCTGGATGTTTCTGAGCCCAGTCGTGTGTTAGCTTGCACGGTCGCTCGTTCTTCATTTTTGGAGCGTATCCGTGATCGGCAGTATGATGATCCCCATTTGTGTGTCCTCAGAGACACGGTGCAACACGGAGGTGCCAAGCAGGTTACCTTAGGTGATGATGGAGTCTTGAGATTGCAGGGTCGAGTTTGTGTGCCTAATGTGGATGGACTTCGAGAGTTGATTTTAGAGGAGGCCCGTAGCTCCCGGTACTCTATTCATCCGGGCACCGCGAAGATGTATCAGGATTTGCGGCAGCATTATTGGTGGCGTAGAATGAAGAAGGATATCGTTGCATATGTGGCTCGGTGTTTGAATTGTCAACAGGTTAAGTACGAGCATCAGAGGCCTGGTGGTTTATTTCAGAGGATTGAGCTTCCCGAGTGGAAGTGGGAGCGGATCACTATGGACTTCGTTACTGGACTCCCGCAGACTCGGAAGAAGTTCGACGCAGTATGGGTCATTGTTGATAGGCTGACCAAGTCAGCGCATTTCATCCCTATGGCAGTGTGAGCACGTGATTTTTGCCCTAAGTGAATTATTCCCAAAAATTCAAACAAAATGATTTCTTCCATTATTTTGTAATTTTGTGAATTTTGTGTTATTTTGTGTTAACTGTTTGCATTTTATTTGTGCATTTAATTCACATGGAAAATATAAAAAAATAATACACGTGACATTTGCATTTAGGATCTAATTTCATATTTTAGGATTAATTAGGGGTTAATTCGTTTTAGAACAAAATACGAGAAAAATAACAAAAATAGTTTACTTTTGCATTTTAATTGTTTAATTGTGAATTTCGTCACGAAATAGATTTTAAATAATTTTAGGATTTAATTAGTTTAACTTTGAAATATATTAGGACTTTATTTTAATTTTTAGCATTTTTATAAAATCAGGAAAAATATAAAAAAAATACACAATGAAAACAAAAATAAAACAAAAGCAAGTAAGTAAAGAAAAGAACAAAAGAAAAAGGGGTTGCCCAAATTGGGCCTGTTAAAAAAAAACAAATCCGGATGGCCCAAAAGAGCCACCCACGTCTAGGCCCAGACCTTGCCTCGCCCGGTCCAAGTCTTCACTCCCCTATACGACCCCGTTTTAGGCTAGGATTAATCCAGGCCGCCCATCACCCCTGATCCAACGGCTCACATCTTTTCTTGATTAATAATATAACTGTCTGAAATCTTAATTAAACCCTAAAACACATTCCTTCTTCCTCGTACATATCTCCTGTAACACCACCGACCCCGCCGGAGCCGTCGCCGGCGAAGACACCGCTGTCTCCAATCAACCTCAGAATAACACCATGAACTCCCCTTCCCCTGCTCTATCCGAATCCACTGGCCTTTTCCTTCGAATCTCATCTGAACTCGTCGAATCTTCATTCGAAGATTTTCCGGCCATGACGCCACCGGTCCCAAACTCCACCAAATTTACACCCTAGAACCGCCTAAATCTCCTCTATCAAACCCCCTTAACCCCATCCCTCGAATCCCGCCGGAACTGCTCGAATATCAGTATAACTTTTTCCGGCCAAAACCCTAATTGCCCCAAACTTCACCAATTTGATACCAAATGACCCTCTAACCTTCCTCGTAGTGAATTGGTCATCAATCGAGCTTTATTTCTGCCGGAGTTGGTCGTGTTCGAATTTGGAAATTTGACCGGAGTCTCGAAGTGAGTCAGTAAGTTTTCGAGCTTAGTTTCTTTTTTTTTTTTCTTTTTCCTTGATGTTCACTGACCTTCCATGACTATGTAGCTTCTTAACTTTGTTTGGTAATAATTGTCAGTCCGAAATCAATGACTCTTCTTTATTTCTGTTTCATTTTTTGATCCTTATCTGCTTGATTCGTGTTAGTTTAGGTGATTAATTGGTTATTCGTTAGATTTGTTTCAATTTGGCTATTTGAATAATGATTCTTAATCTCAATTGTAATTCTGTTTAGTTAATAATCGTTTGAATGTTATATGGTTGTTAAGTCTGATTAAATTCAGTTTGTAGTTAATTTGGTTTCAAGTCTTTGATTAAGATGGTTTAACTCATCAGCAATTGATCACCCTGCTGTGTGTTTGGTTTGTTGAAGATTGTTAACTAGATAATCATAGGTAGGGGTTTGGGTTAAGTAATTTTAGAAGTATTAAAGGGTAGTTTAGGTATTTGGTATTGGGTAGAGCATGGTAGATCACACTAGAATAGTTTAGACCTTTCTAGAATAGGACCTTAGTGAATATTTCAGAAAACTCAGGGTGTTTCCTTGAGTAGCAGGTCAATAAATAGAGGACTTATCTGAAAATAAATGAGGGACTAAAAAAAGAAAACTGAAAATCTGAGGGCTGCCCCATTTTGCCTATAAAAGGGCATGCCAATGCCTTAAGGAACAAGTTTGAAAACCCAAAATCCCCCCCAAAAATAGTCTCTGCAATTTCAACAGATCTGAAATTGGAGATTCAAAATTCAAAAACCAAAAATACAAAAAAAAACAGTAGAAAAGCTCTATATAAAAAACACTGTTCCATTAGAGTTTTCTTCAATTAAGTTGAATTCCAGCATTTCCATCGGATCTCCAGCTCGATTAGGATCCAAAATAGTGTACAATTCCTACTGGTATTCTATAGTCGAGTTTTGAAGGTTTTTGAGTCAGTTTCAAAGTGAACCTGATCTGTTCGAGCTTGTTATATTGGCTGTGCATTGGCTGTGCTAATCACTGGGTTAATAGCTGGGTTTATGAGGCGGTTTCGGTGCCAAAATTGCTTTGTTGTTGCTGTTTAACATTGCTGTCTATCCACCTGCTGCTACTGACCTCTCATTCTTCTTATATTTTCAACATCCAGGTACACCTTTGAACCTTGTATTGGTACATCTTTGAAGTCGAAATGCTGCAATAAAATATATAATCCATTTGCTTCCGGAAATTTATGTGTTCAAGCTGTTTTAGTAGAATAGTTAATAGATGATGTGTACTTGTTTAGCTTTACTTTTGATTTGTGTTTACTTTGTATAATTGGACCAAAATGGACTGTGTAAACTGCTACTTATCAGATTCATATGAATTTTTGGTTTCCTGTTAGGTTAATAGAATAGTTCACGCTAGTAGTAGTTAATTTCCTGTTGGTTGTTTTGTCGTAAATCTGTCTAAAAGTGACTCATAAACGAGATAAAACCTGTAGTAGTTATTTTCACTTTCAATCAGTAATCAAATAGGACTGTGCTGGACGGTATTGAACTGCTCTGAATTTCAGTAATGTGAAAGTATCGTATTCGGAGATATTTGGTCGCCTAAGTTTCATGTTAATTAGGAAGGAGGTAATCTGTGTCATAATTGTAATTTGTATGTTAGCTTCAAAATTAAACTTCAGTACGTTCATTCACAAGTGACAAATCACAGTCTAGCCAAATAGGATCCTGAATTTGTTGTTAAACCTTGCACTGCTTGCCTCTAGAATTAAAGGATTGTGTAATTGTCTCCTTGAACAGTTCTGAGTGTCTAAAATAGCAGAATCACGGTGTTAACTAATTGACTTGAAATGGTGGCAGCATGCTGGTTCATTTACTTAATTTTTGTTTCATGATTAGTATTAAATCTGGTTTCAATTCGAACTTCGATTCTGGGCTCAAACACAAAAGCCCAAACGACCACAATTCATTTTTTAACTGAAATACCCGCACCAGCACGCCCCAGGCCTGGACCTTTCATCGCAGGCCCAAAAAATATTCCCCTTTTGGTAGATAAAATCTGGGCTGATTTAGACCAATTGTTGAAATGCCTCATCTTTTAGTTACTGATTTGTTGGGTTCAATTGATTTGAGATCGAATAATGAGAATTTAGCCTCGGGTTTATTAATTAATTAGGATTGTTTCTTTATTATTAGAGACAAATAAAATAGAGAATCATAGTTGCTTTAGGTTTGCCTTTTAAATAATAAAAATGAGATGAGCTTCGCTAAACAAAACACATAAATTGCGGGGCCCTCGATAAATGTTTATACAAAATACCTAGACTTCGGGATGGGCCGTTTAGCGAATTTCACGACCTTCCCCAAAGATAATAACGCGATAGTCTCATTAGGCATGCACTTTAAATAATTTTACATTCCTAAATACGGGTGCACATTTATGTGACCCAAATCCAAATCTCAACGAAATCGAAATGTGTCAAAAACCACGGGTGCATTTATGTGACGTGGTTCGAGATGTGTTTTCATGACGTTGTAATTCTCTTAAAATAAACAATAATAATAAAAGTGGTTCAAAGCTAAAGGCATAAATCCAAAAACATGTACTAAAATCAAATAAATAAGCCAAATATGACAGTTGAGCGACCGTTCTAGAACCACGGAACCCGGGAATGCCTAACACCTTCTCCCGGGTTAACAGAATTCCTTACCCGGATTTCTGGTTCGCGGACTGTTAACAGAGTCATAATTCCTCGGTTCGGGATTCAACCAGTGACTTGGGACACCATTAATCTCCCAAGTGGTGACTCTGAATCTTAATAATAAATCCCGTTCCGATTGTCCTTTAATTGGAAAAACTCCTTTATACCCTTGCGGGTGTAGAAAAAGGAGGTGTGACAGCTCTGGCGACTCTGCTGGGGAAAGAACCCAGAACTTCGGTTCAGGGTTCAGAATTCGAGCTTAGATATATTGTTGTATTTGGCTTTATCTGTTATCTGATTTTACTACATGTTTGGACCTAATGTGCTAAATGCTTTACCGCTTTGATATTATCTGAACTGTATATAAGTTGTGCCGAAACCCTTCTCTTCTCACCTCCGGGGATGTGCTCACTGGTGGAGACTCCCTATTTTGTTAGTGTCATACCTTAAAGTAAGAAAGAGGCCGGACAAGTTACTAAGCCGGACGATCCCGCGGGTCCCCGGTACGTAGCCCCCTCCTCGACTCGAGTTGTCCGCTCGGGTACACAGTCTAGAACACATACCCAGGTTTTGAACCTAGAATAACTTGACCCCATGCCGGATCCCTAGTAGGAGCGCTTATCTGCATCACGTGCATATGACTTAGGGTACTCAACACAGGGGTTGGGTCCGTCTAGGACAGGTAACCTGAAATGAAAAGACCACCCTGATGCATATTACGTATTGCACTTATTTGTCTCGGGCTTGCATGCTGACCGGCTTTGGAGTATTTGGGAAAAATTGAAACAAAAAAAAGAGAAAAAGAGAAAATAGCAGTGTGGAGAGTTAATTACCTATACTAGAAAAACCAATGTCCAAGTAGTGCCGAAATCCTGCCGGATTTTTGAGAAAATGAAAGAAAAGAAGAAAAGTAGTTTTTTGTTTAGTTTGTTTTGTTACCAATGGAAAAGGAAAACAAAAGAGTTTTATTTTCAAATTAGTTTGTTTATTTGTCGCTGAAAAAGAAAATACAAAAAAGAATCTTGCTTTCAGAAATAGTGTATTTGCCAACAAAAACAAAAACAAAAAGAGTCTTGTCTTCACGTAGTTAGATTTATTTGCCGAACTACGCAGGTTTGATTCTCACCGGATGTGAGATACGTAGGCAACCCTCATCGGGTCCAACCTCCCCTTTTCAAAAATAGCCAAAAATGCCAAATTTTTTAATTTCGTCATGAATAAGTCGGGTGCTACCATTCTTGTTTAAAATAAGCCGAATGTCCCAAACGGGCGCCGGAAGGCTATTTTTGCAAGAACAGCCACCTTGAGTCAGTTTCAACGGTTAGCAGGCACAGCCTTAAAATCTTCTCCCCGAAGTGCTGAAAGGCCGTACTTGCAAAACTGGTCATTTGTTTTAAATCGAAAATTTGAACAAAAATAGTGTCATTTTTCATTGTTAGGTCAAATAAGTGATTAAATCACCTTAATAAATGTGCAGGATGAGCACGACTCAAAATGAACCTTTTTCAATCTGCATAAAATCCTTTTTGAGTTGCATCTGTGGTGAAACGACTTAGGAGGAGAAGGGCAAGATGAGGTCAAAAAATATTTGAAAGGGCTTACCGGTTTGTTGGAGATTGTGCCTCGGGGAGACATCATCAGAGCGTTGGTCGCATGTTGGGACCCGGCACATAACGTCTTCCATTTCTCGGACTTTGAGTTGACCCCGACACTAGAGGAAATAGCCGGCTACATCGGAAAAGATGAGGTTCCTTTAAGGTATAAGTACTTGGTGGCCCCGAGACCTGTGGCTGTGCACAGATTTTTAGACTCGCTGAAAATAAGCAGGACAGTCCACAATGCAGATTTGGCAAATGGCTTTTGTACGCCACAATTCATATATCACAGATATGGCCATGTAGGAGGTTTCAACAACTCGGAAAATAAGATATGTAGCAAAGGGAACCGCCAAAAATGGGAGGAGCATAGACGTTTTGCTTTTATGGTGGTCTTTTTGGGGCTTGTGGTATTTCCAAGGAAAAACGAAAACATTGACATAAAAATAGCCGGGGTCGTCAGCACTCTACTCACTCAAGCCAAAAGCACCCTTGCGCCCATGATATTAGCCGAAATCTTCCGCGCTCTTACAGCTTGCAAAGCCGGGGGAGACTTCTTCGAGGGGTGCAATTTATTGTTGCAAATGTGGATGACCGAACACTTGTGCCATCGTCCTCAATTCCTGAGTTATGGGTCTACAATGAAGACATGTATAGAGGATTTTTACACAAGGATCAAGGGGATCAGCTTGCCCGAGGGATTCACGGGCTGGACTTTATACTTTCGGTCCCTCACTGCTAGTCAAATAGAGTGGACATTTGGATGGTTACCTGTCAATGAAATCATATATATGCCAGCTACGGGGCCGTATTTCCTTTTGATGGGTCTTAAGAGCATCCAGCCCTATGCCCCGTATCGGGTTTTAAGGCAACTCGGGAGGTGCCAAATAGTGCTAAAAGATGGCGATCTTAGTGCTCAGGTGGTTGAAATTAGCCCCGACGGACAGTTCCCAGAAGCATGAGTCCGCCAGATCTGGAATGAATGCCAATACTTAAAAGAGGATACTTGCGTACAGGATCGGGCCAAAGGCGACGTGTCGCCAGGATACCTTGCTTGGTATAGGAGAGAATATGAGCATGAAAGGCCAGCTAAAAGACCTCACATCCGGGAGTTTGCCGAATCATCGCAAGAACAGTGGGCTTGGTTAGCTAAAGAAAATGAATATAGGGCCCGCATAGGGGCATTGGAAAAACAGGTCCAAGACCTCCGATTTGAAAATAGCGTGCAAGCCGCGGCTGACGAAGGTGAGAGAAAGAAATTGGCCAAAGAGAATGAAGCCTTACGAGCCAAAATCCAAAAGATGAAGCTAGAGGCCGAAAACCCCGTCAGGAGTGCCAAAGATACAAAGCTTATAGAAAATCTAAGGCAAAAAGTGAATGACTAAAGTTTTGACCTCAACAAAGCGGAAAAGGAATTAGTTGGGGTTCGGAAACAATTGGCTAAAAACGCGGAGAACGGGCCCGCATGGTTAAACAATTGAAAGAAGAATACGACAATGAGGTCACAGGATTTAAGAAAAAGGTCATTGCCACAGAGAACAGAATGATCAAACAGGCAAAAGAATTCAAAGTTGAAAGAGAGCATTGTTACATGGCATTGGCACAATTAGAAATGGATTTGCAAAAACTCCGGGAACAAAACCAGGCAGCTGAGCAAACTTTGGAGGCTAGGACCCAACAGATAGGGCGGTTGCTTCAAGAAAAAGGCAGAATCAGAGAGAGAATCTTAACAGTTGCTCATTCTATTACTAGGAAATGCCAAATGTGCGAGAACATGACCCGTACCACCTTCTTTGCATCGGTGATGATATTTGTGAAGCAGATAATGAGTGACCTGGACAGACTTCAAGGGGGACTTGCATATAGGCCCGCGGCGAGACCGAACGATGTCCCGCGGGCACCAGGAGCTTTAATGTATTCATGATTGTCTTTTGAGTCTGTATTTCTTTTTCTACTAGAGTTTGTCATTTGAGTTTTTGCTGGAGTCTGTATTTCCTTTTCATTTAAAGTCACTCAGTTGATTGAGTTTGTATTTTTGTTTGAACTAGAATAAGGAGAGCGGAGTCTGTAGTTCTTTTCTGCATTAGAGTCTGTTAGTTGTTTAATCTGTCCGCTTTGAGTCTTTGTAATAGACGTAGTTGCTATCAATAAAATTGAAATTCCCAAAAATATTTTGCTTCTATTTTACATTTATTCTTCACAAACTATGCTTGGTCTGATTCACGCGGGGTCGTGATACGCAGGCAATCTCCATAGGATTCGACCGTAACCAAATAATAAAATAGGAGAGAAAATGCAAAAAGAGAGAGCGGCAAGAAACAATGGAAAATAAATAAAATAAAGGAAGTGGCACATAGAAATAAGGAAAAGCCGGGATGACGCATGCAACCAAGCAAAGGCATAATAGAAATGGTTAACTGCTTAGGTGCATTCACTCCCTAATGTGCGGTTATCTATCTATTAATGCCCTAACCTCTACAAAATTGTG
>NW_017679141.1:0-10333 GCF_001879085.1 Nicotiana attenuata
ACAAAAATGAGGGAAAGGAGAGATCAGCAGCGGCAAAGCAATCAGCAACACTCACAATAAGCAGCAGTGAATAGCGGGGATCAACAATAACCCAGGAGTTGAACTCGACAACCCAGGAGAAATGCAGACTCAAACAGGAGCAGAAATTCAAACATAGCTACTCGAATAAGCTCGAAGGAGTTTGTAATTAACCCAGGCATTCCAGAAACCATCCAGCCATCAGAGAACCCAACAAAAACTCAACTAATCCAGCTATTTAAACCCAAACTCACTTGAAATCAACTAGAACAACTCAGAAACTTCAAATTAACAGCAACTGAACTAAGAAAGGGAACTTAGCTACTAAAACTGGAAATCAGTTAGAAATTGAATGGAACGGTAACTTTTTGATTTTTGTTGTTTTTTTTTGTTTTTTTGTTTGTTTTTTTTTTGGTTTTTTGAGGGTGTAATTTCAAATCTAGATCTGAAAAACTAAGAGAGCTTTTTTTTGGGGGGGGGGGGAATTTGTGAGCTCAATACTTTGAATTTTCAGGGGTCTGTCCCCCAAAAAAAACCCTCATTAAGGCAGAATGCCCTGCCTTTTATAGGCAAAGGTGAGGGCAGCCCTCAGATTTTTCAATTTTCATTCTAATCCCTTTTAATTTCAGATCAGTCCTCTATTTCTTAACTTGCTTCTCAAGTTAACACACTTATCTTCTGAAAATTACCTTAAAACCACATCTAGAAGCTTCCAGGAAGTTCTTGCTTGATTCCCTACCCTTGAATTGCCTATCTTACCCTTATTTGAGTCTTGAAACTACTATCCTTAACAAACTGGGCCATTTTCAATGCCCAAACTACCCTTTATTCATCTGAAATCTACCAATTTACCTCAATTAACCTCAGCCCTCTATTAAACTAACTAAGAACACTATCAGCTATAACCACACAGATCAAATAACCAAGATTAAACAAACAAAACTTCAATCAGCCATTCAAAAAACAAAACTTCTAACTGAACTGATCACGAATCCCAAACCAAAATGCAGCACATAATCAGACTACTTGGCAAGAAGCAACTAATCAAAGAAGCCAGAATGCATTTACTAATTCTACCACGATTAACTCCGTAACTGACTTGACGAGCTAACACCCAATATTGACCAAAAGAGCTGAAGAACAAGCAAACAAACACAAACTATCCTAATCGAATTGCCAGTTAACAGAAAATGAGAGACAATGAAATCTAATCCTAAAACATGTTCATGAATTAAACTAACTCTAAGAACACTGGAATTTAGCTAAACTAATTAACACAAAACAAAAATTAACAATATAAGCAGATAGGAAGAAAGAAACTCACTGACTTTGACCTCCCCATGGCTGACTGGCCTCGAACTTGGCTTTCAGTTAATGTCGCGTGTTTATTTCGTCTGAAATAAACATGTAACATTAGCTTAAAGTCAATCGAGCATTCGAATCCCCAAACAGACTTGATTTCGAAAAATCCTAGATTAACGATTTGACGAGTTCCGGTGATATTCGACGGAAACCAAGTGGAAATTTGGGATGAGGGAAGAGAGAGGATGATTTGGTGCTAATTTGGTCGGATTTGGATGAGTTACTGTTTTGGCCGGATTTTCGATTGAGGATTCGAGAGGTTCGGCTATGATTTGAGTGAAACTAAAGCCGGATTTGAGAAGAGGGGGGAAAGGAGATCCTATGGTGTAATTTTGGGTGGATTCTGGGCATCGCCACCGCCGGCGGCGATTTCCGGACGGCAGCGGACGGCGGGGACATGGTGGTCTGATGGTGGGTGGCGATGAGTACGAGGATGGAGGGTTTGGTCTCTGAATTTGTAAATTGTATTATTACACTTTTATTTAAAATGATGGAACAAATCTGGACCGTTGGATTGGGGATGATGGACGGCCTGGATTACTCGAGCCAAAACGACGTCGTTTTGCAATTGGGGGGGACTGGACCGGGTATTTTGGGATTGGGCCTGGTCATTTGATCCGATTTTGGGGTTTTTGGGCTGGGATTTCTCATGAAAAATAGCCCAAACATGGCTAGCCTATTTGACCCTCTTTATTTGCCTTCTTTCTTTCTTTTGTTTTTCCTTTTTTTTTTATTTGTTTTATTTAGCTCGTTTTCTGATTTTCATTTTTTATATTTTTGTTTTTATTAAATGCTAAATGAAAACACAAACTAAAACACATTAAAACTACAATGCAAACTAAAACACATTAAAACTAAAAATGCAAAAAAAAGGACCCTTTTTGTTATTTTCCTTTTCCTAAAAGTAACTCAACTACTAATTAATCCTAACATGTGAAATTAAATTCTAAATGCAAATTCCAAGTATTTTGTATTTACTAATTAAAATGCACAAACAAAATGCACAAAATTCACAAAATTGCCAAATAATGAAAGAAATCATTTTGTTTGAATTTTGTGGGAATAATTCATGTAGGGCAAAAATCACGTACTCACAGATGCCCCTCTTTGCCCGGAAACATGAAAAGTTTTCGTGCAAAGATAAGTGAGCGGAAACGAGCGATTTTTGCCCGTTCGAATATTCCGTGTGAAGCAATTTTGAAAAAGTTTTGACCGCACCCTGCTTCGGAGGTTGCCTACATATCCTGGGCTAAACAGGAATCAGGTCAGTGTAGTTCGGGAAGGTTTGGTAGCTGGGACTAAGGAACTGTGATTTCACTGTTGTTGCTGTTGTTACTGCTCGCTGACCTCCTTATTACACCGTGTTAAAACAAGAGAAGCTAGCCTATGCTGTGATCTATGAATTACAAAAAGGTCATATCTATGTCTTCAAACTTGCTCCTGTGTTGCCTTGAACTTGTATTCTTTTGATGGAATCCTTGTTGTTGCCTTGAATTGTGATTGGAGATTCTTGTCATTCTTCCGAGTGATGCTTGACTGCTGAAATTTGAAATATATGCCTCTATTCTCCAGGCGGGCTCCTGACTCCTGAAACTTGAAATGTGCGCCTCTGTTCTCCAGGTGGGCTCCTGACTGCCGAAACTTGAAATGTGTGCCTCTGTTCTCCAGGCGGGCTCCTAACTTCGACAAAATAGACAAAAACAAAGAAAATCTCTTGCCCCAGTTTGGTGACTGGGCATCATATTATCAGATATTAATAAGAATTTGAAAACTAAAACTTGAATTGTAATACCTCTGTTATCCAGGCGGGCTCCTGACTTCTGAAACTTGAAAAGTATTCCCTTGTTCTCCAGGTGGGCTCCTGACTGCTGAACTTGAAAAGTATTCCCTTGTTCTCCAGGTGGGCTCCTGACTGCAACAAAATAAACAACAAAGAAAATTTCTGCCCCAATTTGGTGGCTGGGTACATGGGTAAGTGTTAAACTGAATTATTCTACCAACTATTATAAGGATTTGAAAGCTAAGTCCTATTATCCAGGGATGTCCTGACAACTTCTAACAATTACGAGCCTAAGCTATATCTTCTAAAGGTATTACTCCCACTACATTTGTTGTCTTAGAAGGTCTTAAACTACTTCCCATTATCCAGGCGGGTCCTGACAACTACTAATTAAAAGACAGTGTTAACCTAAGCTATATCTACTGAAGGTACGACTTCCACTGTATTTTGTTACCTAAGGAGATCTTAAAACTACGTCCCATTATCCAGGAGGGTCCTGAAAATCAAAATTCAAGTCTTATCCTAGTGTGCCAATTCTACGGCTAAATTATACTATCCTACAATTAATTTGTTACCTAAGGAGATCTTAAAACTGTGTCCCATTATTCAGGAGGGTCCTGACAACTCCTAATTGAATCCTATCTTAGACAGGCAACTTTGAAACCAACTTATGTTCTTTGGCGTACATTTATGCTAAATTATGCTACTCATGATTGTTTGAAATTTAAACTAAGTCCCATTTTCCAGGAGGGTCCTGAGAACTCCTAATTGGATCCTACTTCAAACATGCGACTTTGAAACCACTTATATTCCCTGAGGTATCTTTATGCTAAATTACGCTACTCATGATTGTTTTGAAATTTAAACTAAGTCCCATTTTCCAGGAGGGTCTTGAGAACTTCCCGTCATACCTGTTTTGGGTGCTTTTTTTTCCTTAAGGAGGGTTTCTCCGAAACCAATGAAAACTTTCTGCCCCTGTTTCAATCAAAGAAAAATCTTGTCAGTTTTAAAAATGTGGCTAGTTGCTGGCATTCTTGCTAGGTACATCCCTGCTGCTGGGCTTCACTCCGTCCCGCTTTCCTGACCTTGCTTTGAATCCCCTTGAATTCCTGACCGAATTTCAACCCCTTGACTCTGATGACCCAAGTGTTCTATCCCATATTGTTGTTTTTGTGTTTCCGACCCCTCTTTTGGTATTTCGCTTCTTCCCCACAATTATCCAATTAATCCAACGGTGAAGCTTCCAGTGGTCCTTGATGACTTACTTTGCTTTTGGGCATCTTTGATATATTGTGGCCCTATCTGTACAACTAGGAAGCTGGTAGTTAGCTTCGACATTCCCTCCTTTGTTTCAAAACTGACACTGAAACATCCTAGAGATAGACCTCGAAAGAATGAAATGCAATGACCTCAAGGGTTAAGGATAAAGAGAATCCGAGAACGGATGATTTGTAATGAAGAAAGAAGAGAACGAGACTTATCTGAGTGGAACAGCTGGTACCATTGAGCATGCCATGCATTTTGGATTAATCAGCCTAGTCTGTCTAACCAATCAACTTTCGATTGCCACATTTGCTGTTTCGCACTTTCACAACCTGTTTTTTACCCAAACCCAAACCTTGCTTGTCTTGCAATGTCCTGAGCATCTTTGACCACAGACTTGTCTCATTTATCTGCCTGAAAAACTCGCCTTCGCCTTACGGTGCCCGTGAGGGTTTTCACCAATAAGACTCTCTGATTTGATTTCTCTCAACTCACTTCGCCTTATGGTGCCCGCGAAGGTTTTCACCGATAAGACTCTCTCATTTTTTACTTTCTCTCAACTCGCTTCGCCTTACGATGCCCGTGAGGGTTTTCAACAATAAGACTCTCTCATTTTCATTATTTCTCTTGTACCGGAGTGTTGCCTCTGACGTGAATCACTTTTACTCGCTCGTATTGGCACTTCCTGAAGATTGATCAAAAGGCCTTCCTTTGGACCGCAATGTGGGCTTTTGGATAGTGTTAGAAAGAAAAGGGTATAAAAGGCTAAAAAACAATTCAATATGGGTTCACAACTACAGCTTTCGGAATCAACTTTCTTGCACAACCATAACTTCTGCCCCAGTTTCTTATGTGGGGACTTTTGGATTTTATTTTGGTGTGACTGAACCCCAAGGAGAGGCTGCCTACGTACCCTTTCGGGATCAAGTCAAACGTAGTTCAGGTCATAGGAATTACTTTGCTGTTGCAATCTTTCCTTTTCTTCCACCTTCTTTTCTTTCTTTTCATTTTTCTTTCCGTTATTTTTCTTTTCATTCTTCTTTTCATTTCTCTTTTGCTTTTCTTCATTTGCTTTTCTTCTTTTGTCTTTTCTTCTTTTCTTTTTTTTTTGTTTTCTTTTTCACTTCTCTTTTTTTCTTTCTTTTTTTTTCTTTCCGTTGGACTGTGATTTCTTATTTCTTCACTATTTTGCCTTGCTCGAGCTTCCGAGTTGTTATTGATTCCGAAAGAGGGGTAAGAAAGAAAGTAAATGAGGCTCAAGAGGGGTAACAAAGTATAAAGTGTTTGGATAGCAGAACAAAATGCCTTCGTCATTTCAATCTCAAAAATATGCCAAATATAATAAAGTACAATTAAACCAAGAAATCATACATAGTATTGCTTGACTGCGTCAGAATTGATAGCCATTTCTACACATTTGCCCTCCACATCTGTCAAATATAATGCTCCATTGGACAACACTCTGGTTACAACAAATGGCCCCTGCCAGTTTAGGGCGAATTTTCCTTTTGCCTCAGCCCAATGAGGTAAGATACGCCGCCTCAACACCAACTGCCCTACTTCAAACTTCCGCGGACGCACTTTCTTGTTATACGCTCTTGCCATTCTCTGTTGGTACAACTGACCGTGACACATTGCTGTCAATCTTTTCTCATCAATCAAACTTAGTTGTTCCAAGCGGGCTTTAACCCATTCAACATCATCAATTTCCACCTCATCGATGATCCGAAGGGACGGGATTTCAACCTCTGCGGGTATTACTGCTTCAGTTCCATACACCAGTGAATAAGGAGTTGCCCCTACTGAAGTGCGGATAGTAGTGCGATAACCTAACAGGGCAAAAGGTAACTTCTCCTGCCATTTCCTCGACCCCTCTACCATTTTCTGAAGTATTTTATTGATGTTTTTGTTAGCTGCTTCGACTGCTCCATTTGCCTTAGGACGATATGGTGTGGAGTTGCGGTGCGTGATCTTAAACTGCTGACATGTCTCGACCATCAAATGACTGTTGAGATTGGCACCATTGTCTGTGATGATTACCTTCGGGATCCCAAACCGACATATGATATTCGAATGCACGAAATCAACCACTGCCTTCTTGGTCACAGATTTGAAGGTTTTTGCCTCCACCCACTTAGTGAAATAATCAATAGCTACCAGAATGAACCTGTGCCCATTTGACGCTGCTGGCTCGATCAGTCCAATGACATCCATTCCCCAAGCAACAAACGACCATGGTGCTGACATTGTATGCAATTCAGATGGTGGAGAATGAATCAAATCTCCATGTACCTGACATTGATGACACTTGCGTACGAAATTGATGCAATCCCGTTCCATAGTAAGCCAATAATAACCTGCTCGGAGAATCTTCTTTGCCAATACATATCCGCTCATATGAGGCCCGCAAACTCCCGCATGTACCTCAGCCATGATAACTGTAGCTTGTTTAGCATCCATGCATCTCAACAATCCAAGATCTGGAGTTCTTTTGTACAACACTCCTCCACTGAAGAAAAATCCGCTTGCCAAGCGTCGAATTGCTCTCTCTTGATCCCCTGTAGCTTGTGCTGGGTACACTCCCATCCAGAGATATTCTTTGATATCATGAAACCACGGCTCACCATCAAGCTCTTCTTCCACCATATTACAAGAAGCATGCTGATCTCGGACCTGAATCTGTAACGGGTCCACATAAGCCTTGTCTGGATGATGCAACATTGACGCCAAAGTGGCCAAAGCGTCGGCAACCTCATTGTGAATCCTTGGAATATTCTTGAAGTCTATTGATTGGAACCGTTGACAAAGTTCATGCAAACACTGCCGATATGGTATGAGCTTCAAATCCCGCGTCTCCCATTCGCCTTGAATCTGGTGTACCAGAAGATCCAAGTCACCCATGACCAAGATTTCCTGGACACCCATGTCTATAGCTAATCTCAAACCCAATATACACGCCTCGTATTCAGCCATGTTATTGGTGCAATAGAAACGAAGTTGAGCAGTGACAGGGTAGTGTTGCCCGGTCTCAGAAATCAGTACTGCTCCTATCCCGACACCTTTGGCGTTGGCAGCTCCATCAAAGAACAGCTTCCATCCCGGCTTCTCTATTTGTTCTAATTCTTCAACATGCATTATCTCCTCGTCAGGGAAGTATGTTTTCAAAGGCTCATATTCATCATCAACTGGATTCTCGGCCAAATGATCAGCTAGCGCTTGTGCCTTCATTGCAGTCCGATTCACGCAGACAATATCGAACTCTGTAAGCAAGATTTGCCATTTCGCCAACCTCCCTGTGGGCATGGGCTTCTGAAAATGTATTTCAACGGGTCCAACCGAGAGATGAGATAGGTGGTATATGCTGACAAGTAATGTTTCAACTTCTGCGCTACCCAGGTTAAGGCACAACACGTCCTCTCAAGTTGAGTGTACTTCACCTCATATGATGTGAACTTCTTGCTGAGGTAGTAAATCGCTTGCTCTTTCCTTCATGTGATGTCATGCTGCCCCAGTACACAACCAAAAGAATTATCCAACACGGTCAGATAAAGGATCAAGGGCCTTCCCAGCTCCGGCGGGACCAACACAGGTGGACTAGCCAAATACTCCTTAATCCTGTCAAATGCTGCTTGACATTCATCCGTCCATCTGACCGCAGCATCTTTCTTTAGCAGCTTGAAGATGGGCTCGCAAGTAGTTGTAAGCTGGGCAATGAACTTGCTGATGTAATTCAACCTTCCAAGCAAACTCATCACATCTTTCTTGTTCCTTGGCGGCGGTAGCTCCTGAATGGCTTTGATCTTAGACGGGTCTAATTCAATACCGCGTCGACTCACCACGAATCCCAATAACTTCCCAGATGGAACTCCAAACGCACACTTTGCTGGATTAAGCTTGAGGTTGTACCTACGGAGTCTCTAGAAGAATTTTCTCAAATCCCTGACATGGTCACATCGTTTTCTCGACTTTATGATCACGTCGTCCACATAGACCTCAATTTCCCGATGTATCATGTCATGGAACATAGTGGTCATCGCCCTCATATACGTTGCCCCTGCGTTCTTTAACCCAAACGGCATGACTCTATAACAATACATTCCCCAAGGCGTGATGAATGCCGTCTTTTCCGCATCCTCCTCATCCATCAAAATCTGGTGATAGCCCGCATAACAATCCACGAAGGAACCAATCTCATGTTTGGCACAGTTGTCAATCAATATGTGTATGTTTGGTAGTGGAAAGTTGTCCTTTGGACTTGCCTTATTGAGGTCACGGTAATCTACGCACACTCTGGTCTTTCCATCCTTCTTTGGCACAGGCACAACATTAGCTAACCAGGTAGGATACCGCGAGACCCGTATGACCTTTGCCTCAAACTGCTTGGTGACCTCTTCTTTGATTTTCACACTAATGTCTGTTTTAAATTTCCTTAGCTTCTGCTTGACAGGAGGGCATGCTAGTTCAGTGGGCAATTTGTGAACCACCAAATCAGTGCTCAAACCGGGCATGTCGTCATACGACCATGCAAAAACATCTTTATACTCAAAAAGTGCTTTAATTATCTCTTCACTGAGCTGAGGTTCCAAATGGACACTTATCTTCGTTTTGCGTACATTCTCCTGATCCCCTAAATTGATTGGCTCTGTGTCATTCAAATTAGGTTTGGGTTTCTCTTCAAAGTGGCTTAATTCTTCACTGATTTCCTCATAAGCTTCCTTATCATCATATTCTATTTCGTCATCACACTCAACTTCTTGTATTATTACGTCTGAGTTAGATTGGCTTTTATGACTGGGCTGAAGACTCCTCATGCATGACACATCATTGAAACCAGCATAAAAGGGACTGTACAAGAAAGAAAGAAAGACAACAATGAAAACTATCAGGAATGAAAAAGAGGGAAATTGCGTTTCATTAATATTTGAGATAACAAGGTTTAACTCATCTAAACGGATGGAACATAGCATCCGAATTACAACCTTGGAAATAATCCAGATTAAACTGAAAAGAAATCAAAACCAACTACCAAGACTCCCTCCGGGTAGGAAGGGGAGTTGCTTCCCAATTGTTAAGCTTTGCTTGGGCCCCCACGAACGGGACATCTGTTTTGCTTGGACCTTCTCCGGCTTCCAACACATTCACCTCATGAAACAACTTTTCAAACTTCTCAATCAGCTCCTTGTCGGGGTCAACCACACCTTTGGGCATTGATGTTGCTAGGCGCTTCTTAGTACCAGGCCTGACAAAGGAACGGGAAAGGCGGGGAATGGGTTTTGGAAGGGTCCATGCTTTCTTTTTCATTTTTCTAGCTCGCCTTATGTCTGCAGCAGTGGGCTTGAAACCCAGACCAAAAGTATCCAGGTTTGCAGGAAGGAATACGGGCTGTACGATGCCTTGTAAAGAAGCACCCAGGCCTTTTCCAGGTACAAATTCGTTCTTCAGCATCTCCGACGCAACCATGATGGATGCAGCAGCTACCTTTGGCACAGGAATACACTTCCCTTTCGGGATCTTCTCAACCGATACCGTATCGAAGACTTGATAAACCCATGGGCCTTTGTCATCCTCAGCTTCTATGAATGGCACAATGGCATCACCCAGAGTACACGAACTATCTTCCCCATGCACCACAATCTCTTGCCTGTCCCACTCGAATTTAACCATCTGGTGCAAGGTAGATGGCACTGCCTTTGCTGCATGGATCCAGGGTCGGCCTAACAGGAGATTGTAAGAGACAGCCACGTCGAGCACCTGGAACTCCATAGTGAATTCAACCGGACATATTGTCAGTTCCAACACTATATCCCCAACTGTGTCCTTGCCTCCTCCATCAAATCCTCGCACGCAAATATATTCTGTGATTCTCTCACTGTCCACCTTAATTTTTCCAGGGTGAGAGAGGGCAAATGT
>NW_017679141.1:10372-15261 GCF_001879085.1 Nicotiana attenuata
TCAGGTTCATATGATTGCTAGTGGTAGTAGTTTAGGCTAGGTTGATGGAATAGTTTCATAAGTGATCTGTTCATCATTTCTGATCGGTATGAACGTCCATTCAAAGTTCTAATTAAAAGGAAGTAATGGTTGTAAAGGATAGGTTCAACAGGATTTTGTGTTTCCATAGTTATGTTCAATAGGCTGGATTGCTTAATTCGAAAACAGTTGGTTTACCTTATGCTGATAGAATCACGTTCCAGTTTGTTTTTATTTTATTACATTAGTGGTATCTAAAATTCATCAGAGGGCAAATAGAAAACAATCTGAGTATGAATTGAAATTCAAATGATCAATATATCTTTAATTTGAGTAAGTGAATCCGCTTTTCTTTTCTTTGTTACGCTCGTTGAGCGCCTGGAATAGTTAGAAATATGTTCTGCAAATCCTTGTTTTAGATGAATTGATGTTCCATTTGGGTTAAAAGGCCTGGGCTCAGCAACTTAGCCCAGAAGATTGGGTTCAGTTTATTTGACGCATGGCCCAGGCCAAGTCTGACTCCTTTTCTCGTTTGGACTTGGGCCAAGGTCTGCAAAGGACCAAATTTTGGCATAAGACCGGAAGTGCCTTCTTCCTCTGTTGGAATTATCTCGGAGCCCCATGGTTGGCTTTGACGAAGAATTGTCACTTGGCTTGCTTGGGCCCAGTAACGAGTTAATTAGGACTTTACTGTTATTATTAGAGACAAACAAAAATAGAAAATCATAGTCACTTTAGGTTTGCCTTTTAAATAATAAAACGAGATGAGCCTCGCTACACAAAACAAATTAATTGCGGGGCCCTCGATAAATGTTTATTAAAATACCTAGACTTCGGGATAGGCCGTTTAGCGAATTTCACGGCTTTCCCCAAAAGATAACAACGCACTAGTTGCTTTAGGCACGTTTTAATAATTTTACCTTCCTAAATACGGGTGCACATTTATGTGACCCAAATCCAAATCTCAGCGAAGTCGAAATGTGTCAAAAACCACGGGTGCATTTATGTGACGTGGTTCGAGACGTGTTTTCACGACGTTGCAATTCTCTAAAATAATAATAATAAAAGCGATTCAAAGTTAAAAACATAGGCCAAAACATGTACTAAAATCAAATGAATAAGCCAAATATGACAGTTGAGCGACCGTGCTAGAACCACGGAATCCGGGAATGCCTAACACCTTCTCCCGGGTTAACAGAATTCCTTACCCGAATTTCTGGTTCGCGGACTGTTAACAGAGTCATAATTTCCTCGGTTCGGGATTCAACCGGTGACTTGGGACACCATTAATCTCCCAAGTGGCGACTCTGAATCTTAATAATAAATCCCGTTCCGATTGTCCTTTAATTGGAAAAACTCCTTTATGCCCTTGCGGGTGTAGAAAAAGGAGGCGTGACAGTGAAAAGGTCTGCAAAGGACCATTCTTCTTTCCCAATACGCCTCCAGTGCCGCTCTGAATAGCCTGAGTAGTTGGTTTGATTGCTGAATAACTCATAATCTTGTTAGACTTGAGACCCTCTTCCACCATACTTCCCATTTTCACGACCTCATTGAAAGTTTTTCCCACTGCTGACACCAAATGACCATAATAGGTTGGCTCCAAAGCCTGAAGGAAATAATCAACCATCTCATTCTCTTTCATTGGAGGATCGACTCTTGCTGCCTGCTCTCTCCACCGAAAACCATACTCTCTAAAGCTTTCTCCTGTCGTGTGTACCACTCCAACGCTGCTCCACTTAGACTTTGACTAAAGTAAGCCATCAATAACTCATCCTTTCCCCCAGCTCCTCTCATCTTGCTACAGAATCCCCTTAAGTGAGCCACCGGATCACCATGGCTATCATATAAGTCAAACTTGGGTAACTTGAATCCTGCTGGCAACTGGACGTCAGGAAACAGGCACAGATCCTTGTAAGCTACACTCACTTGTCCTCCGAGCCCCTGCATATTTCGAAATGACTGTTCTAGGCTCTTGACCTTCCGGATCATTTCATCTTGCTCAAGGTTTTTGGGAGGCTTTTCTTCTTCTGCTGAGAGATCAAGGCGAGGAGTGTAAGGGCATGGCTCTGGTGGTTTGAAAGTGGCTTCGGGTGGGTAGTACTGGTTATCATGAATGTGGAACAAAGGTTCGCTAGATGACCTGTGTAGTGTGGCAGGTGGGGGAGCCACGAACACAGGAGCGATTGGTGGTGGAGGGCATGGGATTTGTTTGGGTGGGGGAGGTGGTGGTGTTTGGGAGGTGGTTCCGTAGTACTGCTGGTAAGTAGGGAAAGCCGGTGATGAATTCACTGTGGGAAGATCTTGAGGCTGAGCTAGTGGTGGGAGGTAGGTGGGGTTAGCAGGATAGGCTGGTGGTGGATGTCCCTTTGACCAGGCCTGGTACATCTCGGCCATTTGTTGCTTCAGTTTATACATCTCCTCCTTCATTGCGTTAACGTCCACTACTTCCTCCTCCCTAGATGGGTCGACAATGCTTGCTTCCAATTCCTGGTTGACCATGTTTGACTTATCTTTAGAGCGGGTGTTGTAGGGATGGGTTGCCAGAATGCCAGTCAACTTAACCACTTGCCCGAACTCATCAACAACAACTTTGTTAGCGGTTAGGGTGTTAACAGATAGATAACCGCACATTGTGGGGTGAATGCAACTAAGCAGGTAACCATTTCTATTATGCCTTTGCTCGGTCACATGCGTCATCCCGGCTTTCCATTTCCTTTACTTGCCAATTGCAAACTTTCTCTTCTCCCTTTTTTATTTTTTCCTTGTTCCTAACCGCTCTTTTCCTCAAAATTGTTTTTCCACTCTTATCTTTCCTTTTCTCTTGCCCTCTTTTATCTTTGTTTTCTTTTCCTCTTTTGTTTTCCTATCCTTTCTTGTTTCTTTCACCTTTTATTATTATTACGGTCGAATCCTATGGAGATTGCCTACGTATCACGACCCCGTGTGAATCAGACCAAGCGTAGTTCAATAAATGCGAAAAATAAATGCAAGAAATAAGGCAATAATCTTTCGGGAATATTTCAAATTTTCATTAATAACAACTGCGATTACAAAGCTACCAAACTAATTTTTTTTTACTCAAAATGGATAGTACAAAACTAGACTCAAAAGCAGAAATATGGACTCGATTATCTAGGAATACATCAAAGGTTCAAATCCTGGGGCCCGCGGGGCATCTCTCGGCATCACCGCGGTCCTGCGTGCGAGACCCTTTTGCAACTGATCTAGATCGTTCATGACCTGACGAACGAATATCATCACGGAAGCAAAGAACGTGGTACGACCCATACACTCACCAGCTTGGCACTTCATGACAATGTAGTTGGCAATGTTTCTGATTCCTTCCCTGATTTGGCCCTTCTCTTGGAGTAGCCGACTTATCTGTTGAGTACGAGCCTCTAGTACCTGAGAATCCTGGAGGTGAAGGTCTTGTAATAATTTTATTTCCTTTTCCATCTCAGCGATCAACCCATAACATTGTTCTCTCTCGGCCTGAAATTCTTTGTCCTGCCGAGCTGCCTTTTCTTCAAGAGCATTCATTTTTCTTTTCATGGTAGCAATGGTTCCCTCATAGTTCTTCTTCATTTGTTGTACAAACTGGGCCCTTTCCTCGGTCTTCTTTGCCCATTGTACCCGAAGTTTTATCACATTTCCCTCGGATTTTTCCAACTCCTCCTGACATTCCAAAACTTGTTTCTTCAAACCTTTTATCAGTCTCTCGTCGGATAGACTCCTTTCCCGATTTCTGGCATCTATTTTCATTTGCTGAATTTGGGCTTTGAGAGCTTCATTCTCCTGGGCCAATTTCTTCTTATCACCTTCGTCGGCTGCAGCTTGCAAGGTGTTTTCAAACCGGAGCTCCTGAACCTGTTTTTCCAATGCTCGTATTCGGGCCCTGTACTCATTTTCTTTGGCTAACCAGTCTCATTGCACCTGAGCCTCATTAGTAAATTGTTGCACAAGTGGCCTTTTGGCGGGTCTCTCGGGAATTTGGAATCTCTTACCAAACCAGACCAAGTATTTGGGATCTACCTCACCTTTGGCTCGGTCCCGTACTATAGTCTTGGGTTCAAGGTACCTGCACTCGTTCCATATCTTTCGAATTCTGCCTTCGGGGAATGCAGCTTTCGGGCCTAACTCGATGACTTGCTCACTCAGGTCTTCATCGTTGTGCACTGACTGGAATCTGCCAAATCCGTAAAACTCGGTAAGGAGCATAAGGCTGTATGCTTCGAATACCCATCAAAATAATATAAGGGACCTTCGCTGAGGTGTATACAGCTTCAGTAGCAGGAAGCCATCCATAAGCCCATTGAACTTTATCTGCGGTCAAGGATCTTAAGCATGATGACCAGGCCTCAGTACCCTCAGGGAATTCAATACCTATCACCCGAGTCTCAAATTCTGCAATACAACTCAATCCAGTCAAACCGTAGTTCATATAGCCTGTGCGGTGACAGAGGTGTTCCTGTATCCACAATTGAAAGAGCAAATTGCAACCTTGAAAGAATTTCTCCCCTTCCCGACATTTGGTCAAAGCTCGGTACATTTCTGCTACAATCAGGGGAACCACCATGCTAGTAGGTTTTTTCATGGCAACATCTAGCATTCCTACCAAACCAAGGTCTATGTGACCGTCTCTTCTCGGACAAACCACCACTCCCAGAAAGGCTAACATGAAGGCTAATCCCCGTCGGGCTTCCCATTTGTCTTTATTTCCAGCATGTGTCAATCCTGTGTTGGGTTCCTCGAAACCTTTGGGGTTACCATACCGGTGATATAAGAAATGCAATGCACAACACCCTTCCGCCAAATGCGGGTCTTGAATATCCCGGCTGATGTTCAATAAATCCAAGAACCTATGAAGGGTT
>NW_017679141.1:15308-18207 GCF_001879085.1 Nicotiana attenuata
TTAGACCTGCGTATCCCGCAATCTCTTCTAATGTAGGTGTGAGTTCAAAATCTGAAAACCGGAATACATTACGGGTCGGATCCCAAAATGGTATTAGTGCCTCAATGATATCCTTCCTCGGTTTGATGTTCAATAAATCTACGAGGCCGCCCAAACTTTTGACCACAGTATCTCTGCTTCCTTTTCCCAAATCATGCCACCACATATGGAGTTTCAAAGGGATCTCGCTCAGGACTGAGAAGGTTTCGATGTTACTTGAATTCATCCTGCACATTTATTTAGGGGACTTTAATGATTTATTTTGAAAAATGGCTAGTTGTGCAAAAATTCTTTATTTAGAAAACAAGGACTTGGATTTGCAAATACGGCCTTTCAGCACTTCTGGGAGGAAGATTTTAAGGCTGTGCCCGCAAACCATTTGAAAATGACTCAGGGTGGCTGTTCTTGCAAAAACGGCCTTCCGGCGTCCTTTTAGGGACATTCGGCTTATTTCAGACAAGAATGGCATCACCCGACTTACATATGACAAAAATTAAAAGTTTGACATGTTTGGCTATTTTTGCAAAAGGGTGGTTGGACCCAATGAGGGTTGCATACGTATCTCACATCCGGTGAGAATCAAACCAGCGTAGTTCTGGCAGATTTGCCAAAATGAATTTTTGAACAACAATTTCTTCCTAAATATTTTTTCCTTTTTCTTTTTTTTCATTTTTTCAAAAATCCGGCAGCATTTCGGTACTATTTGGGCATTGGGGTTTTTCAAAACACATGGTCACCCTCACTTAGTCCTAACACTGCTTATTTTCTCAATTTTCACTCATTTTAGACAAGCCGGTCAACATGCAAAGCCGAACAAATAAATGCGCAAGTAGCACGTAAGATGCATCAGGATGGTCAATTTATTTCAGGTCACCTGTCCTAGACGGACCCAACCCCTGTGTTGAGTCCCCTAAGTCAAATGCACATGATGCAAACAAGCGTCCTACTAGGGATCCGACATGAGTATTTTGTTCTTCTAGGTTTAAACCCTAGGTTTATTGGTCTAGACCTGGCTTATCCGAGCGGACAACTCGAGCCGAGGGGGAGGCAGCGTACCGGGGATACAGAAGCTCCGCCGGCTTAGCAACTTATCCAAACCTCGTTCTAAATTGGGAAAGACTCTAAACAGAAGAGAAGCTACACGAAGTGCACCCTTCTCCGTGATGTAGAAGACTCAGAGAGAGGAAGCGATTCGCGACACTTTATATATACAATTTCAACAAATATCAAAGCGGTAAAACATTTAGCACATATAGCATGGAACATGTAGGAAAATCAGATAAAGCCAAATATAACAATTATACTAAACTCGAATTCTTGAACCCTGAATCGAAATTCTGGGTTCGTGTCCCCAGCAGAGTCGCCAGAGCTGTCACACCTCCTTTTTTACACACCTACCCCGAAGGATAAATGTAAGGGAGTTTTTCCATTTAAAGTGACATTATTCGAAATGGGATTATTTATCTATTTAGAGTCGCCACTTGGGATAGGATTGGCTTTTGGTATTGTCACACCTCCTTTTTTACACACCTACCCCAAAGGATAAGTGTATAAGGGAGTTTTTCCATTTAAAGTGACATCATTCGAAATGGGATTATTTATTTATTTTTAGAGTCGCCACTCGGGAAAGGATGGGCTTTTGGTGTCCCGAGTCACCGATTTAATTTAAATCCCAAATCGAGGAAAAACTTCGACTTCCCAATTGGAGTCTGCGAACCAGAGATTCTGTGTAAGGAATTCTGTTGACCCGAGGGAAGGTGTTAGGCACCCCCGGATCCCGTGGTTCTAGCACGGTCGCTTAAATTATTACAAATGGCTAAAAATCTGATTTTTATACAAGTTCAAACCTATAGTGCAATTTTATAAATTATTTACCGCTTTTATTTACTTTTTACAAAAGTGAACGCCGTTTAAGAGCGTGTTTTTGGATCACGTCACATGAAATGCACCCGGATCCTCAGCACCTCTTATTCAACGTTTTGGGATTTGGATTTGGGTCGCATGAAATGCACACCCGAGTTTGGGAAGGTAATATTATTAAAATTCGCGCCTAAAGTGACTAGCGTATTATTATCTTTGCGGGAAGCCATGAATGTTCGCTAAAGGGCACGTCCCGAATTCTAAACATTTTAATATAAGTATTTAAAGAGGGCCGCGTGATTTATGAATTTTATTTGGCGCGGCGCACCTCGTTTCTATTTTAAAGGCCAACCTAAAAGAACTACAATTTTCTATTAAGTATTGTCTCTAAAGAGCCTAATTAATTAGCATTTGGGCCTCAAGTTCAAGTCCACACTTAAACAAGAGGGAGGCCTCTTAATTCAAGTGTGCTACTTAACTCGGAAGGCTCAAAATTGTTTTGTAGAATTTAACCAATAACTAAAAAAAAAACAGAATTTCAAATTTCTTAGCCTATTGGGCCTAAAAGCTGGCCCAGGCTCATGATTAATTGATTTAAGGTCCCATTCTTATGAGGATGAAACTGTCCAGTCTGGGCTTGTGAAGAGCCTAGTTTCGAAGGTCCTTACAGGCCAAGGATTTTGGGCTTGTGATTTTATGGGCCTGAGCTTAGCACACTTAAACGGGTTTGAGTTTAGTATGATTTTATGGGCCCAATTTCGAAGGTCCTGGCAGTAAAACACATTTGCCATATCTCTTTTTAAAACTAAGCAACTAATATTAGCATGAGCCAAATAATCATACTATATGTACATAGTTCTATTCATGTAAATAATCCTAATAACTCAACATTAACACTTTGTTTATGTAAATGATCCATTTCACATGAACAACAGTGAAATATTAGCTAATTTAGATGGGATTGAAGAAAGATCCTAAACACATAACAACAAATTCAGAG
>NW_017679142.1:0-2153 GCF_001879085.1 Nicotiana attenuata
TGATATTTATATGTTATTAATTAGTACCAGTACCTTTAATTATTTTCAAATCAGTTTTACTACTTTTATAAAAATAATAAAACGGTGAAAATTGGCTATTTAACAACAGCCCCATTTGCATTTCAATAATAGCCCCAATTTAACCCCACCCATTAGATTGTAGTTAAACCCAAATGGCCCAATACTCCATCTGAACCAACCCAGCCCAATCCCTGATTGACCCGGTACACTCCCGTTTTAATCTGAGCCGTTGATCAAATGAGATCAACGGCCCAGATTTAATTGCCTTAATTAAACCCTCACCTACCCCCTTTCCCCCGTCTCATTTTCGAGACTCCTCATCTCTCTCTATCTATCTGGTACTCTCTAGAAGCCCTTTGGCTTCTCCCCTCCGACGGGGTCTGTTCACCTTCTCCGACCAGTTCTCTCACAGGAACCTATGGCTCATCACTACCTCTTGGTCATCTACTCGCCTCTCAACCACTCGGTGATATCCTAGGCTCCTCGGATGAACCTGGAGCGGTTCACTCAACCCCCCCCCCCCCCCATGGGTCTCTTGCCATGTTTCGGCCAATCCCCGGCTGTTTGAGTAAGTTTGCAGTATCTCCGGCTAAATCCATGCCGTTCATGAGGTTTGCCCTCTTTTCTAGGTTCCACGAAACGCTAGTTCTCTATATTCTGGATTTTCTTTTAAGATCCGTTCTTTATTTACGATTCTATGAAGTTTCTTCGTGTCTTTCTCCGAAAAATTCTGTTTTTAACAATTTCAAGAACTAGGGTTTCCCGACCAAGTTCTCGAAACAGTTCTTTGATTTTAAAACGCCTCTACTGTGTTTAATCGATTATTTTATGCTTTCTTGTTGCCTTGATTGTTATGCTTAAACCCCAATTTTAGGTTAACCCTTATTATGTGTATCCTTTTGTTACCTAATTGTGTGCATTCATGTGTTCTCCGTGACTCCTGCTTAATTCGCTGCTATGACCTCTTCCTGTTGATTTCTATGAACATCTCTTCCTGTTAACCATGTGATTGCTATTTAACTGCTCAATAATTCCGACTCTTGCCCTACTGGCTGTTTATTTGATGATTTGTACTGATCCTCTTGTGTAAAAATCTCATGCTTGTGATACTTTCCTTAAAAATATGATCTCGTGTATTCCTTATGCAATTCTGTACCAATTTTGAATTATTTCTATATTTATGTGATGCTTTCCATAATTACTTTGGATTCCCTAGGATTACGATTTGATCTGGGATCCCTTAGGTTTATTATACTGATACCCTATTTTTACACGGCTATTTCAACTTTTCCTTAATTACCCACTATGTATTTCGTCTTGATTATGCACTATGTGATTCCTTGCCTTAATTAGCCTTGCTGGAGTGATTTGTTTCCTTATTCTACCTTGACTCACCGTTTGAACTAGACTCCTTAATTAAAGGAGTCCAGTTGTATTAATTGACACTAATTGATTGCTATTTTTATGTTTGTGCACTCTTTGCCTATGTACTTCTTGTTTTCAAAACTATATAAAGACCTGTCTTTCCTCTTCACACACACACTGAGATTCACACGAAAAAGACACTGACACAAATTGCCTTTGAAATCACTGATCACACAAACACACTCAAGACTGAGTAGTCTCTACTGCTCTTGTGCTTTTGCATATCACTGCTGCTCTCTTCTTGCATATTACTATCCTGTAGTTGTTTCCTTGTCCTGCATACTGCAGGTATACCTTGAAGTCTTCGGAAAGTAGCTAACAGTTGATCACTAACATCCGGCACGAGTAGACGTACCTGGATCTGCACAAAAAGATGTTCATAAGCATAGTATGAGTACACCACAACGGCACCCAGTAAGTATCAAGGCTAACCTCGGGAGAGTAGTGACGAGACCAGGTCAAGACACCTACTAAGATATAATAAACAGAATGAAAATGTATTAACAAGAAGTATCGGGAATCGGAACAATAAGTAATATGAAGCAAGTTAATAAGATAGACTAACGAAAGGATTGTAAGCATAAAGATTACATAAGGGAAACAATTGAAAAGAACCACAATGTTCATATACGGACAACAACTGATAGAACAAGGAAGAACAAAACAACAAAAAGTGTTCCCACAAAATAACTCTTTACAACACGAGG
>NW_017679142.1:2769-18188 GCF_001879085.1 Nicotiana attenuata
TAGGCTTTCTATAGTATAGCTTCTTGATTTTCCTTTTATTCAGTTGTGTAATTCAGCAATTTTGGTCTGTAATAATTATTTGTAAAACACTTCAGGGCTGGATAGTGAAAAGGGTGGGGATGATGCATGCTTAGCATAATTTTGGGTAGAAAACATGCTTTAGGATTTACTTCACCTCTGTGCGCAATAGAGATCCTGCATAGGACATGTTTGCATTAGATATCATGTCTCCTTAGGTCTATTCATGTATGCATATCATCACATCCGTGTTAGATATTAATGATGTTAACTACATGCTTCATCAGAAATAGCACTAAATAACTTCTTCTTTTGAAACAATACTGTCTCCGCATGCATAACTCACATGTAGATATCCTGTTCTTAGGTGTACTGTCGGATCTATTTTCAGCATGTCTACCCTTTTTAATCTGGGCTAAGTACTCAATAAAACGCCTAGGCAAACCTTAGGCCTAACGTTTGCTAAAATCAATCAAAAACATAACTCGATTAGTTATGCACCGCCTGTTCAAAACCAAAAAATGGATTTTCAAACTAATCAGTCATATTTCTGGAATTCATTAAGACTTGCTGTTTGCCACTGTTTTTCACATCTAGAATTCATGTTGAGGTTCTAAATCTGAGACCTTTATTGCTGTTTGAAACGTGCTATTTACATGACTTACTTGTGGAGGGATATTTGAGCCATATAATTATTTATGTGTACCCCATCTGTGCAAGTCCTAACTATTTTTCTACTTGTCGTTTAGAATTTTGTCCTTTATAACCTAGGGGTTCAGCCTAGTACTCACCTCATAGGATTAGTAGTCCTAAACACCCTCCGGGACTTATAGGACGGGATGGGTAATAGCACGTAATAAGCCTCGTGACCAACTCACGCGTTTTCAAACTAACCTTTACGGGGTGGGAGGGTAGAATATGGAGATGATGACCGATGCGCTAATATCTCATGTAGCCCCTCTTCTGAGGAGTGATTATTGGGTATTGCATTGACGTGATCCATATTGATCATAAACCTAGGACTCCCCTCCCCTTTACTTGCTTTTATCTACTTTCCTTAGAATTGTTTAAATCTTTCATAAATTTCTGCCCCCTTTACTTTCCTCAAAGTTTCAACTTATTTGCAATATTATATGCAAACCCCTTCTATTTGAGCCCTTATTTGCTTACTTGATTATGTGAAGTCACAATAATAACATGGCCGGGAACCACACTAGTGGACCTTGAGGGGTGCCTAACACCTTCCCCTCGAGATAATTTCTAGCCCTTACCTGAACTCTGGTTTTCCAATTCAAAACCCTTAGTGTCCTAATGCACTTAATCATTAGGTGGCGACTCTTCAAATCCAAAAACCCAATTCCCAAACGAGAATAGAGTTGTCTTCCCAAATATCGTAAACCCGATTTCGCGAGGAAAAGGGGGCGTCGACAGCATGGCGACTCTGCTTAGGATTCTTTAGGCTTTTACCACTTCATGTTATATGTGACTTCATTGTTTTCTTTTTATTGCTTTGTTTAATGCCTTTATCCGAAACTGACTTGGCTTATTGTTTTTTTTTCTTTAACACTTTCATTTACTGCTTTCCATCAATACCGTTATAATTTTTGAGCAATTATTGTAATTATTATGAACGTGAAAATACGTGACAATTTGTTTCATTTTTGTAATTGCATCTTCAGCATCATATTCCACTCGTGCCAAACGAATACCATAGCAACGCTTAATGAGTGGTTGCGCTCTTCCGACATTATTACCCCCTAAATTTGGCAAAGGCATATTTGCGGTAAAACCAGTCGATCAGCGGTGCAGTCGACGGTTCTTTGCCTTTCCCTCTTGAGTTGTCCGCTCAAGGGTATCTGTCTAGCACCCCATAGAAACCTTATTCTATTTAACTGTTCATGCATCACTGTCAAACCTAGTCGAGTCAGTTATGCTGTCCACATAATGACTCTTTAAGATAGCCTTGTCCAAAGTCCACTAGGTTCCCCTGGAACCCAAACGGACAACACCATATTCTGTGCATTTATTTGGAGAAATAAATGCCATTATGCTGATTATTGATTTAAATAGTCGAGTCCGGTGGGGTAAGGGACTAACACTTTGTTTTGCAGAAATGAGGCACGAAATCCCCAAATTCGGCATGGTAACCCACATTCACCCAAGGCTGCTAGGCTGGTGGGAAGACTTTCACTCCAGTGACCAGACTCTCGTCCGCAAATATTTGGGGAATTTACCTTCTCTTTTGAGGATCCAGCCTGACAACAAAATAATAGAGGTTGCAACCTTATTCTGGGACAGTGACAGATCAGTGTTTCGCTTCGGGGATCTTGAAATGACACCTTTGCTCGAAGAAATAGGAGGGTTAGCTGGTATTCCTTGGGAGACTCCGGGTTTGCTTATGCCAGAAAATCGCAAGGGTAGGGGTTTCTTCAAGATGATGGGACTAAAAAAAAACCCAGACTTGACTTGTTTGAAGGACTCTTACATTCCTTTTGACTATCTGTATGAGAGGTACGACCATAGCAAGTGCTACTGCACCTATCCAGATGAATTCGCCCTCACATCATTGGGGCATATCCACAGGAGGGTTTTCGTCTTTATATTCTGCTTCTTGGGAATGATAGTGTTTCCTATGAAGAAGGCTAGGATCTATACCAGACTAGCCATGCTCACCAAGACATTAATGGAAGGGATTGGAGGGAAGCCTTTCAGCATAGTGCCCATGATTGTTGCTGAGATCTACCGAGCCTTGGAAAACTATCAATGAGGGGCCAGTCACTTTGAGGGTTGCAACTTACTACTCCAACTCTGGCTTATAGAACATCTCCAAAGGGGTCAATACCGTCAAGAGCTTCCACGAAGGCCGTGGCATGATCATATAGCCTTCCACCATCCCAAAATAATGAACTATATGCCTAACATGTTTGCTCAACCGGAAGACGCTAAAGGGTGGGTAGAGTTGTTTGAAGATCTGAAAGCAAACAAAGTGCAGTGGATGTTCGAATGGTTCCCTACTGGAGAATTCATCATCCGCTCTCGGGACGCTCCATTCCTTATACTCATTGGTTTGAGGGGAACTTATCCCTATGTCCCTCTCCGAGTCATGAGGCAGGCGGGGAGAAAGCAAGTCGTACCAAAGGTCGAAAAGATGAGTCATTTCAGGGCTGATTTCCAAGATGACGATAGCCCATACAAATGTCAAGCTCAACACATGTGGAATAGCAAGATCATCCTGGAAAAGGATTCCATAGAGCCTGACAGATACCATGCCGGTTACACCCCATACTATCCAGGGTGGCTAGAAGAAGATCATGCTGGGTTAGGACAGCCCGGGTCTGTTCGAGGTCACAGGGTCATCGATGAGAGGGCTGAAATACAGGTTAAATACAACCAGTTGCGCAAGAGGATCAGGGAGTGCGAGAGTGAACATCAGGAAATTCAAGAAGCAAACCAAAAGTTGATCGAGGAATGGAAGGACATGGCTGTCAGCGCCAACAAGCGTCTAGGGTATTTGGAGCGAGGTTTGGTAGAGCTGGAAGGGAAATTCATCCAGAGGGTCGAGAATTGCCAAAGTGCTGAGGGAAATGAAGGAGGACACTTGGCTAGGGCTTATTTGCTGCTGGGACTGCGCGAGCTGGTGAACCTATTCGATGGAGCTAAAGATGCCGAGTCTGGGGAAAGTCCTTCTGGGATCAAGTAGTTAGGGGTCTTTTTTTTTTTCGCTTTAAAATGCAATAAGGCCAATGGCCATTAGTGACATTTTACTTTCCGCAATTTTAGTATCGTTTTGGGATTCGTCTTATTTTTATCAATAAAATGAGGCATTTAGCATTATAAGTTCTCCAAATCAACTTGTCGCTAGGCCTACCTCGGGCATAACGAGGCACCCAATTTAGGACACGATTTATATTCTTATACTATGTGTTTAAATATTGCAATATTTTTCTCAGAATCAGTACTAACTTGTTACCTTTTTGTTTTTACTTTTATTTTTTATTTCCCCTCCCCAAAAGGTTAGTTCGTGCACTCTGGCATCATCGTCCTACTCCATAAGATCTAAGGGCCCTCCACCTCCTCCTCCTCCTCCGAGTCCTATCAAAAACAAGAACAAAGCAAAAATGGAAGACTTGAGCAGCATCGGGAAGGAGAACTCAGTTGAAAGGGTAGAGGTTCCTCAGGGTATTCAGGTGTCCAAAGAAAGTGTCGCCCAGCTCGAATAGAAGTTACTGAAATTTCAGGAAGAATTGGACCAAGTTCGGAACTTGGCAAGCTTGTCATTCTCCCTCACTACTCCAGACGTCAACTTTCCCAATGCTCAAAACCCCATACCTCCACAGAACATCCCGAAGCCGCAGAAACAACCCGCTACTCATCAAAATTGCAACACATGTCACAAAAACACCCCACTCCTCATCCCTGAACCCACCAAATGATCCATCCCCACCACACTCCCCATCCTATGTGGAAACCCATGCCACNGTCATGAGGCAGGCAGGGAGGAAGCAGGTCATACCAAAGGTCGAAAAGATGAGTCACTTCAGGGCCGATTTCCAAGACGACGATAGCCCGTACAATTGTCAAGCTCAACACATGTGGAATTGCAAAATCATCCTGGAGAAGGATTCCATAGAACCTGACAGATACCATGTCGGTTACACCCCATACTATCCGGGTTGGTTAGAAGAAGATCATGGTGGGTTGGGACAGCCCGGGTCTATTCGAGGTCATAGGGTCATCGACGAGAGGGCTGAAATACAGGTTAAGTACAACCAACTGCGCAAGAGGATCAGAGAATGCGAAAGTGAACATCAGGAAATTCAAGAAGCAAATCAGAAGTTGATCGAAGAATGGAAAGATATGGCTGTCAGCGCCAACAAGCGACTAGGGTATTTGGAGCGAGGTTTGGTAGAGTTGGAAAGAAAATTCATCCAGAGGATCGAAAACTGCCAGAACGCTGAGGGAAATGAAGGAGGACATTTGGCTAGAGCATATTTGCTGCTGGAACTGCGCGAGCTGGTGAAGCTGTTCGATGGAGCTAAAGATGCCGAGTCTGGGGAAGGTCCTTCTGGGATCAAGTAGTTAGGGGTCTTTTTCTTTTCGCTTTAGAATGTAATAAGGCCAATGGCCATTAGTGACATTTTAATTTCTGCAATTTTAGTGTCGTTTTGGGATTCGTCTTATTTTTATCAATAAAATGAGGCATTTAGCATTATAAGTTCTCCAAATCAACTTGTTGCTAGGCCTACCTCGGGCACAACGAGGCACCCAATTTAGGACACGATTTATATTCTTACACTATGTGTTTAAATATTGCAACATTTCTTCTCATAACCCTCACTAGCTTATTACCTTTTTTGTTTTTACTTTTGTTTTATTCCCCTCCCCAAAAGGTTAGTTCGTGCACTCTGGCATCATCATCCTACTCCACAAGATCTAAGGGCCCTCCACCTCCTCCTCCTCCGAGTCCTATCAGAAACAAGAACAAAGCAACATCAGGAAGGAGAACTCAGTTGAAAGGGTAGAAGTTCCTCAGGGTATTCAGGGTTCCAAAGAAAGCACCACCCAGCTCGAACAGAAGTTACTGAAATTCCAAGAAGAATTGGACCAAGTTCGGAACTTGGCAAACTTGTCATTTTCTCTCAGTACCCCAGATGTCAACTTTCCCAATGCTCAAAACCCTACACCTCCGCAGAACATCCCGAAACCACAGAAACAACCCGCTCCCCATCAGAAGTGCAACACATGTCACACTTCAAACAACACCCCGCTCCTCATTCCCGAACCACTAAACACAAATGATCATCCCCACCATACCCCTATCTATGTGGAAACCATGCCACAATATACTCAACCTATTTCAAGCACACCGGAGTCTGATGACAAAGATTCTCTCATCAAGAACCTGGCCGCAGAACTTAAGAAACTGACTAGCCGAGTCCAGGGTGTTGAAGGAAACAAAGGTATTGAGGGGCTGAATTATGAGGACCTTTGCATTCAGCCAGACGTCGAACTTCCCGAGGGGTACAAACCTCCCAAGTTCGAGATGTTTGATGGCACAGGAGATCCTAGAGTCCATTTGAGGACATACTGCGATAAGCTGGTCGGAGTCGGAAGAGATGAAGATTCGCATGAAGCTCTTTATGAGAAGTTTGAAAGGTGATGCTCTATCTTGGTACATTAGCCAAGACCCCAAGAAGTGGACAAGCTGGGTAGGAATGGCGTCCGATTTCATGGACAGGTTCATATTCAACAAGGAGAATGCGCCAGATGTATTCTACATCCAGAATTTGAAAAAGAAACCCACGGAGACATTCCGCCAGTATGCTACTCGTTGGAGATCAGAGGCTGCTAAGGTCAGGCCGGCCTTGGAAGAAGAACAGATGAACAGGTTTTTCGTCCGAGCTCAGGATCCACAGTATTATGAGAGGTTGATGTTGATCGAAGGCCAGAAATTCTCCGACATCATCAAGCTAGGAGAAAGGATTGAGGAAGGCATTAAAAGTGGTATGGTCACTAATTTGGAGGCATTGCAGGCTACCAACAAGGCTCTACAGTCTGGTGGCACGTCTAAGAAAAAGGATGTGAGTGCCGTGATGGTTGCACAGAGAACGAAATCCCCAGTAAAATACCAAGCTTACCCAATACCCCCACTCACATATCAACCCACTCCAAACTACCAAGCACCATCGCCCTCTTACCAAGTTCCACCACCGACTTACCAATCATCTCCATACCCCACATATCAACCTACCTCACCAAGATATTCCCAACCCGCACCTGTCTACCAAGCCTATAATGCTCAGCCCTCTCACTATCAATCACCTCCCGCCCGCCAAAACTTCCCTAGACCTTGACTAAACTTCGACCGCAGACCTCCCAAACAATACACCGCCATTGTCGAACCAATCGACCAGCTGTATGAAAGGCTCAAAGATGCTGGTTACGTCACCCCAATCCCTGCCATAACTCCAGAAAATCCTTCCCAATGGGTCAACCCGAACAAAACCTGTGCATACCATTCTGGCATGAAGGGGCATACCATTGATGAATGCCGATCTCTGAAGGATAAAATCCAAGCCTTAATTGACAATAAGATCATCGTGGCAAAAGAGCCCGCTCCCAATGTTCGCGACAATCCCCTGCTTGATTATAAGGGTGGAGGTGTGCACATGATCGAGGTAGAAGACGATTGGGACCCCAAAGGATCGATTGGATTAATTGCCGAAGGTGACGAGCCCAAGAAATCAACGATCACACTTAATCCGATTATAGTCCAGATTCAGCCTTCTGAAGACGCTGAAGTAAACATGTCCATACCACTTGAGTTCGAGGCACCTCCTTCTGCTAAGATGCAGGGACCAATCGAGGTCGAGTTTAGGTCCCCAAAGGCGCCTGAGCCCTTTGAAGTTGCTGCATTACCTTCCAAGACAAGGGTACCCATTCCTCTAGCAATGTCAACCATAGCACCATTCCATTCGAAGGCCATTTCGTGGGATTACACAGCCGAGGCGAGAAGGAAGGGAAAAATTAGGTCTGGAGAAGCAATTGCAGCACAGGGTATGACCAGAACAGGCAGGATTTATACTCCGGAGCATTTAGCTGAATCAAGTAAGCAGGCCTCTGGACGACCTATTGAAACTGGGCCCGATGATCTCTGGAGGAAGATACAAGCAAAATAGTACTCAGTCGTTGACCAACTAAATAAAACACCAGCGCAAATCTCCATTCTAGCTCTGCTGCAAAGCTCCGATGCACATAAGAATGCCTTGTTGAAGATACTGAGTGAGGCATATGTACCCAGCAACATAACTGGAGGAGAAATGGCGAACATGGTAGGGCAGATATTGGAGAGTCATAAAATCACTTTCCACAAAGATGAGTTGCCCCCAGAAGGTTTAAGCCACAACAAAGCGTTGCACATCACTGTGCAATGTGAAGACTATTTCATCACCAGGACTTTGATTGACGGAGGGTCCAGCCTCAACATTTGTCCATTGGTTATTCTCAAAACATTGGGAAAGAGCCTGCACGAGATCAAAGACGGAGCCATCAACGTCAAAGCTTTCGACGGCTCCCAAAGGTCCACCATTGGGGGAATCAGTTTGTGTCTGCAGATGGGACCAACTTGGTTCGATGTCGACATTCAAGTAATAGACATCCCAGCATCTTACAACTTACTACTGGGACGACCTTGGATCCATGCCGCTGGAGCTGTAGCATCAACCCTGCACCAGGCAGTGAAGTTCGTCACCAAGAGGTGATTATTCATGGCGACGGTAGTAATCCCATATACAGTCGTCAGACCATCCCAGCAATCGGAGGAAGAAGGAAGATAGGCGTAGAAACCTACCATCACATTTAGCGAGTCAACGCCATGGACAAGGATAAGTGGTGGGATAACAAGATCGAAAGTATACTGAATTGGAGCGGATATGAACCTAGCAAGGGGCTCGGCAAGAACCTCCAGGGAATCACTAAACCTATCAAACTGAAGAAGCACGGCACCACCTTCGGGTTGGGGTATGGATATACTTGGGAAGAATTCAAGGACTGGTCGCCACCATGGCGCAGTCCCTACTACCCACTGGATCACCCGATACCTCGCGTGGAGCAGACTTTCCAGCCAGCAGATGTCATTTATGGGTCGGAAGAAGAGGAAGCATTAGCAGCAATGAGGAACTTGTTCCTGGAGGATGATAATATAGGCTGTCATGTCATTTTTGAGGAGGAAGGGCAGGAAGGCCCTTCCATACAAGCTGTGAGCCGAGGGGCGCGCCTCAATAATTGGTCCATCAGAACCACCAAGGCCCGGAAAACTTCGGGGTAGTAAGGCTGAACAAAGCACTATGCATTATCTTTTACTTTTTCGCTAGTTGATTTCCTTTCCGTACTTTCTTTAAGTTTTGAAAAGAGCTCCGATATTCAAAACAATTATGGAATTTATCAAAGTATTTCAGTTTCTTATAAATCTTGCCCTTATTATTTTCTCTATCATTTACTTTATTTATACAACATTACTATTACTTATCTTGATGAACCGACGATTGTGACTTGCAACGAGACAACGCAACAAACCGATACAGACTCAGAAGAGGATGAAATACCAGAAGAGGTCGTTAAAGAGGTTGAGGACTTTGAGAATAGGCCTAAGTCCAACCTGGATGAAATTGAGATTGTCAACCTGGGGGATACAGAGAATGTCAAGGAAACGCACATCAGTGTTCACTTGTCACCGTCAGAATAGGAAGAGTACGCGGAGTTCATAAAAGAATATGAGGACATATTCGCCTAGTCGTATGATGATATGACTGGTCTCAGTACATCTATTGTAGCTCACAAACTGCCAACAGATCCAACATGTCCGCCGATAAAGCAGAAGCTCAGAAAGTTCAAGCCAGACATGAGTTTGAAGATAAAGGAAGAAGTCACCAAACAAGTCAAAGCCAAGGTCCTCAGGGTAGTGGAATATCCAACATGGTTGGCCAACATTGTGCCAGTGCCAAAGAAGGATGGGAAGGTCAGAGTCTGTGTCGACTACCGGGACCTCAAGCGGGCCAGTCCGAAAGACGACTTCCCCCTGCCGAACATACACATCCTGATTGACAACTGCGCCAAGCACGAGCTGCAGTCATTCGTCGATTGTTTTGCTGGGTACCATCAGATATGGATGGACGAGGAAGACGCTGAGAAAACGGCTTTCATTACGCCGTGGGGAATGTATTGTTACAAGATGATGCCGTTCGGATTGAAGAATGCTGGGGCCACCTACATGAGAACCATGACTACTCTTTTCCACGACATGATACACAAAGAGATCGAGATGTATGTAGACGATGTCATCATCAAATCCAAGAAAGCCACTGACCACATGGAGGATTTAAGGAAGTTCTTCAACAGATTGAGAAGGTACAACTTAAAGCTGAATCCCGCCAAATGTGCATTCGGGGTTCCTGCCGGAAAATTGCTTGGGTTCATTGTAAGTCGACGAGGAATAGAACTGGACTCGTCAAAGGTTAAGGCCATTCAAGAATTGCCACCGCCAAAGAGCGAGAAAGAGGTTATGAGTTTCTTGGGAAGACTCAACTACATCAGCCGGTTCATAGCCCAGTCCAGTGTCGTTTGTGAACCAATCTTTAAGATGTTAAAGAAGGATGCCGCCACTAAATGGACTGATGATTGTCAGAAAGCCTTCGACAGAATCAAGGAATACCTGTCAACGCCGCCAGTTCTGGTTCCGCCCGAACTGGGCAGACCGCTCTTGCTCTACCTTGCAGTATTAGATGGAGCGTTCGACTGTGTTCTGGGGCAACACGACGAAACAGGGAGAAAGGAGCAAGCCATCTATTACCTAAGCAAGAAGTTCACTCCATACGAGGCCCGGTACTCTCTATTAGAATGCACCTGTTGTGCTCTGACCTGGGTGGCTTAGAAGTTGAGGCATTATTTCTGTGCCTATACCACTTATCTCATATCGAGAATGGATCCGCTGAAGTATATCTTCCAGAAGCCCATGCCCACGGGCAAGCTAGCCAAATGGCAAATCCTGCTGAGTGAATTTGATATTGTCTACATGACCCGAAAAGCGATCAAAGGACAAGCATTGGCAGATCATCTTGCCGAAAATCCCGTGGACGGAGAATACGAGCCTCTAAAGATGTATTTTCCTGACGAGGAGGTCTCTTTCATAGGAGAAGACATTGCAGTATCCTATGATGGCTGGAGAATGTTCTTCGACGGAGCAGCAAACTTCAAAGGAGTTGGCATAGGAGCAGTTCTAGTATCAGAAACAGGTCAGCATTATCCGGTGTCCGCCAAGCTCAGGTTCCCATGCACCAACAACATGGCCGAGTACGAAGCCTGCATCTTAGGGCTCAAGCTGGCCATTGACATGAACATTCAGGAGTTACTAGTGATCGGGGATTCAGACTTGCTCATACATCAGGTTCGAGAAGAATGGGCAACCAAGAACTCCAAAATACTCCCGTATTTGCATCATGTACAGGAGTTGAGGAAGAGTTTACAAAGACAGAATTCCGGCATGTCCCCAGAGTCCAGAATGAGTTCGCCGATATATTAGCGACTCTATCATCCATGATTCAGCATCCAGATAAGAACTTCATTGATCCTATCCCGGTAAAAATCCAGGATCAACCCGCTTACTGTGCTCATGTCGAGGAAGAAGCAGATGGAAAGCCATGGTTTCATGACATTAAGAAGTATCCGTCAACATAAGAATACCCAGAACTTGCAAACACTACTCAGAAGCGCACACATCGAAGATTGTCCAACAATTTCTTTCACAGCGGAGGAATCCTATACAGGAGGACTCCTGATTTGGGATTACTAAGATGTGTCGAAGCAAAGGAAGCATCCAGGTTGTTGGAAGAAGTTCATGCAGGGACCTGTGGTCCGCATATGAATGGTTTTGTCTTAGCCAAGAAAATACTCCGGGCCGGTTATTTCTGGATGAATATGGAGACGGACTGCATCCAGTATGTTCGGAGATGCCATCGCTGCCAGATTCATGCAGACATGATAAAGGTGCCTCCTAACAAGCTCAATGCAACAAGCTCACCATGGCCGTTCGCCGCTTGGGGAATGGATGTCATCGGACCTATCGAGCTCGCCGCATCAAACGGGCACAGGTTCATTCTAGTGGGAATTGATTATTTCACCAAATGGGTTGAAGCAGCATCATATAAGGCTGTAACCAAGAAGGTTGTGGCAGACTTTGTCCGCGACTGTATCATTTGCCGATTCGGCGTCCCAGACACGATCATCATTGATAATGGTTCAAATCTCAATAGTGATCTGATGAAGGCGTTGTGTGAGACGTTCAAGATTAAGCACAGGAATTCTACAGCCTACAGACCTCAGATGAATGGAGCTGTAGAAGCGGCCAATAAGAACATCAAGAAGATACTAAGGAAGATGATAGAAAAGCATAAGCAGTGGCATGAGAAGTTATCATTTGCTTTATTGGGGTACCGCACCACAGTTCGCACATCAACCGGGGCAACTCCCTATATGCTGGTTTATGGTACGGAAGCAGTCATTCCCGCCGAAGTAGAAATTCCTTCCCTAAGGATCATACAGGAAGCTGAGCTCGACGACGCAGAATGGGTAAAGAGTCGCTACGAGCAGTTAGCCCGCATAGATGGAAAAGGAATGAACGCAGTTTGCCATGGTCAACTCTATCAGAACAGAATGTCCAGAGCCTTCAACAAGAGAGTCAAACTAAGACCCGTACATGGTTCACCGGGTCCTAACAGGAGGAGCCCTCATACTCGCATCAAGATGAAGCCAAAGGGAAATTCTCTCCCAACTGGCAAGGCCCGTACATGGTTCACCGGGTCCTAACAGGAGGAGCCCTCATACTCGCAGAAATGGATGGAGAAGTTTGGCCAAAGCCAATTAATTCAGACGCAGTCAAATGCTACTATGTGTAACCATTTATGATTTCCTTATGTAATTTGAACTACGTCTGACCAGATTCCCGTTTAAGAGGGGATACGTAGGCAGCCTTATGGGTTCGGTCACAATTCAATAAAAATCTCATTTCCCCCGATATTGGAAACTGGGGCAGAATTTTGAGGAGGACCCTCAATATTCCGAAGTTGACTTTCAGCCATTCATCGCGCGCAGGCGTCAGAAGCACCAGCCCAGTAAACTGGGGCAGAATTTTGAGGACCCTCAAAATTCCGAAACAAAAGAGGTCGCAATGTCTTGAACCGCGTCGCAGTCGTCGGCTTATCTAAAAGAAAATCATTTTTTAATTATGTATTTACATCATATTTTTACTAAATCATACATGGCTACTATCAAAATTGCTTTGTTTGACGCTACCCCAATGAAAGCAAGAGCCGAGTAGGACAAGCGAAGTCCACGGGAATATGAACTAACCTTCCCCCTTTACAAAACTCACGAATTTTCTTTGGATGCAGGCACCCGAGACATAAAGTCATCAGATACAATTACAAACTCATACTTTTTCAGGGATACAACTCTCAGAATCATCGCCTATTTACAAGTGCTACCCACGCACGGCATCCCCAACAGCCACAATGATGCAATCAGCTATCAGCTATCATCTCTCAGCTAAGAAATTTCATTATATCTCCACCTTTTTTTCGTACATTGCATAAGGCTACTCTTCGACCTTCCGAGGTTAAGCACTACCTCCACCTGCATTTCATGCATTTCATAAGGCTACTTTTCTGCCTTCCGAGACTAAGCACTATCTCCATCTGCATTTCTTGCATTGCATAAGGCTACTTTTCTGCCTTTCGAGACTAAGCACTGTCTCCATCCTGCATTTCCTTGCATTGCATATGGTTACCTTTTCTGCCTTCCGAGACTAAGCACTGTCTCCATCCTGCATTTCCTTGCATTGCATAAGGCTACCTTTTTGCCTTCCGAGACTAAGCACTGTCTCCATCTGCATTTCTTGCATTGCATAAGGCTACTTTTCTGCCTTCCGAGACTAAGCACTGTCTCCATCTGCATTTCTTGCATTGCATAAGGCTACTTTTCTGCCTTCCGAGACTAAGCACTATCTCCATCCTGCATTTCTTGCATTGCATAAGGCTACCATTCTGCCTTTCGAGACTAAGCATTGTCTCCATCTGCATTTCTTTGCATTGCATAAGGCTACCATTCTGCCTTCCGAGGTTAAGCTCTGCCTCCATACGCATGGCTGAAAGATCGCCACTTGTATTTCACACTTACCATTGGCTGAAATATCGCCATCTTATTAAATCTCTCCACGGCTGAAATAACGCCACCTTTATTTAAATTCTGCATCGGCTGAAATATCGCCAGTTTTATTTAAATCATGCATGGCTGAAATATCGCCAACTTCATTAAAATCTCCACATCGGCTGGAATATCGCCAGTTTTATTTAAATCTTGCATGGCTGAAACATCGAAAAATCCTGCATTTCATGGGCTGAAAGATCGCCAAATTGTCCAAAGGCGTCATCGTTCAGAGGCACCATTTTCATAGCCTGAGAACGCCATGCCATGGCCTGAGGACCCCGTCTTTACCTTTTACACATCATTATTCAAAGGCATCATGGTTCGGAGGCACCATTATCATAGCCCGAGAACATGATTTCATGGCCTGCGAATCTTTTATTATACGCTTCATGGCCCAGGACGTCATGGTCTGAGGACGTCATCCTACCCGTCCAAAGATAGCATTCATGGTCCAACGGGAACTTGCATCACGTTTAAGTTTATGCACGATATATTTGTATTGATCATTTGCAGGCACACCAGCTGGCAATTGCCATTACAGCAGGAGCGATCTCGCTCCGGTTCCCGCAGCCCATCGGTCCCTGACCATCCTTCCCAACCTAAATATTGCGCCCGTCCTTTTCAAAACCTCCATCGGCATATTCCGCCGATGTATCCCGAACTACATATGACCTGATTCCTGTAAGACCAGGGATATGTAGGTAGCTCANTGTCAGCTGAAATATCGCCATTTATATTTATGCTTTATATCGGCTGAAATATCGCCAACTTCATTTAAACCGCTATAGCAGCTGAAAGATCGCCAGTTTATATTTAAATCTCTATCGGGTGAAATATTGCCATTTATATTTATGCTTTATATCGGCTGAAATATCACCAACTTCATTTAAATCCCCATCGGCTGAAATATCGCCATTTATATTTATGCTTTACATCGGCTGAAATATCGCCATTTATATTTATGCTTTACATCGGCTGAAATATTGCCAACTTCATTTAAACCGCTATATCGGCTGAAAGATCGCCAGTTTGCATTTATATCTTTGTCGGCTGAGATATCGCCAAATCCTGCATTTCATGGGCTGAAATATCGCCAAATTGTCCAAGGGCGTCATTGTTCGGAGGCATCATTTTCATAGCCCGAGAACGCCATGCCATGGCCTGAGGACCCCCCCCCGCTTTATATTTTGCACATCATTATTCAAAGGCATCATGGTTCGGATGCACCATTATCATAGCCCGAGAACGTCATTTCATAGCCTGCGAATCCTTTATTATACGCTTCATGGCCAGGACGTCATGGTCTGAGGACGTCATCCTGCCCGTCCAAAGACAACATTCATGGTCCAACGGGAACTTGCATCATGTTTAAATTTATGCACGTTATGTTTGTATTGCTTATCTGCAGGTACACCAGCTGGCAACGACCATTACAGCAGGAGCGATCTCGCTCCGGTTCCCGCAGCCCATCGGTCCTTGACCATCCTTCCCAACCTAAATATTGCGTCCGTCCTTTTCAAAACCTCGATCGGCATATTCCGCCGATATACCCCAAACTACATATGACCTGATTCCTGTAAGACCAGGGATATGTAGGCAGCTCAGGAACCAGAGCTCGGTCAAAACTTTTTTTTACTTAAGTC
>NW_017679143.1:0-18184 GCF_001879085.1 Nicotiana attenuata
ATTCAGATGTATACGTCCTGGTACCGCCGCATTACCCGACTTTTTATCGGGAACCCCATTCATCAAGCTGGCGGTCGGTACAGACCATACGCCGGGAGGCACGAGGCACTGGTATGTTATTTGGTATTCTTACTTATAACTGTGATCTAGCGTTCTATAATTAATATTTTAAATATTGTGCAGGCTATTGGTCATCATTTATTCTACCAGTTGGGACTGCAGATGCAGCAGCATGCCGGCGATCCTACGGTCGCTGAGTATGGCCGGCAGGTGACGGAGTTGGCTCTCCGGACACTGCAGCGAGCCACACAGGGCGAGCGCTTAGATCACGACCCTGATTATGTGGCACCAGAGCACCACCAGCGGGGTAGGCTTATTGCACGCCCGAGGGGACGGGGACGAGGACGAGGCAGGGCTGTCCCACGAGGCAAGGGTGCCCCACAGGGTCGTGGGGGTCGGCGAGGAGGTGGTCTCCAGCAAGGTGGCGTTGAGGCACCTACTGAGGCACCTGATGAGGATCTTGGAGCTGATCAGCCGGGTTACATCCCTCAGCAAGACGAGCCTCCCAGCAGCATGCCGTCGTACAGCCTTCAACTGGAGCTGCCAGCATCGCAGGTGACCCCGTCAGATCCATTGTTGATCACGTGCACGAGCTTCACCGTAGATATGGAGCAGTTCTTTTTAGGCCCATCGATCGCAGCTGAGGATCGGCCGACCCGAGATGTGGATGGGTACGGCGCAGGGTTTAACGTTTTGGCTCGATCGTCGTCGGGGTGCGNCCTCAATAGAACCGCACCATATATGTCTGTAATCGACAAATCATAACACCTCGCAACACAAAAAGGTAGCTCACACATCTCCCCAGATTACTAATAAGCTCAATAACAATCGAATCAACACATCCCTAAACCTTACAACTCGGAGCGAACCAAGACGACTCAAGTTAGAACACACATCCACATTGGCCTGCCAACTGACCCCTTATCAAGGAGTGCCTGAAGCTGCTCCTTCAACTCCTTTAACTCTACCGGTGCCATACGATACGGTTCCCGGCATCAAATCAATACTGAAATCAACAACCTTGCCTGGCGACATGCCCGGCCACAATAAACATATCCGAAAAGTCCCTCACTATCGAAACTGAAATAGTATGAGGAGCCTCTACACTGACATCCATCATGAGAGCCCAAATAAGGAAGACAATCCTTTCCCAGTCCTCCGCTGGGTCTTCGAAATATGAAACCACTCTACCAAGAACATAATCCGTCGAACCTCGCCACTTGATCCGTGGCATTCCCGGCATAGCCAACAGCGCCGCCTTAGCACAATAGTCTAGAATAACACAACACGGAGACAGCCAGTCTGCACCCAATATCACATCCAAAAATCTGACATACCAAGCAGCAAAAGATCCACTCGAGTCTCCAGACCCCGATAGTCACTAAACAGTGCCGATACGCACGACCCACAACCACAACATGGCCTGAATATGAGAACTCCCAGTCTCCAACTCCATATAGCACACAAATCACCATACCTAATCTCAATTTCCGCCGTCCGAATACATACCACACCTCCAATATCTAATCATTCCACGAGAGATACTCTAAAATTCTTTTGTGCCGCCAAGCAAACTCGAATATCAGTAGTCGATCTAGCAAGAAAGTGCTGCAATACTACCGAAGTACCATCAACTTAACCACATTGCCTTTTCCTGAAACATATACCCTCGTCAAGTCACACCAATTAGTATTACCATTTCCTTAATCATCTGAAACTGCCCGTGCTGCCTAAGAATTTTTATAACCTTCCTTCCAGAACTGAACTGTAACCTTACACACGCAAATCTCCATCCTCCACAACATACCGCATATACCATACCATCCTAGGATAACGTGAGAAATTTATCTCCCTTCCGAGCCACCAGTAACTACGTACTCAACTAACCAAGAACTCTCTGAGTTCCATTTGCACAACACTAAACCGTCAGGACTGAATCCTTCTAACTTAACCAAACTACGCAGGCCACTAGACCCAAGAGCATTGCCGCGAAACACTTGCAGAAAGTCATTACTTCATAAGCATCCAAGGAACTAATCATACCTTTACCATACCGATCCGGCCTATTACCAAGCTATCCCATCTATCCGAGTTCCTCCTGATTTACCTTCAACTTGATACTTCTTCTTGCTATAACACCACCATTACTCAACCTAGGGTCACCACACGAGACCCAAGCATAAAACCACACCGTCTAAGGCTCATAACCCGCCGAGTACTCTCTTAAATGTTTCCAAAAGCACCACATTCAGAATACCTACCCCGAAGAGACTTCTTGCGAATTTGGAACCGTTACCTTCCTAATATTGATATATGGAATCCCATAATGATGTAGAATTGACACAGGTCTTGACACCCTCCAATGCAAACCTCAATTTCTAGCCAAATTATACACCTGAAAATCTTCAATTATTACATGAAAAAAAAACCTTGAACGCATTAGAACCATTCTCTAGAGTCATCCACTCTACTCAAGCTTCAATTAGCCTGATCAAATGAACCAAAAAACCCGTGCCTCATTAGCACTTCTGACACTGCAGCATATAACCTTACCTTGATGCAACCAAGCCACTTTCTTTTCTATGCACCGAGCATTCTTTATCAACAACAGCTCAAGACATTCCGTGATTCTCAAACACCTATGAAGCATGATATAACCTTACCTTAGTCGAAAATTTTCATTTACTCGAGCCATCCTCGGGCTCAATCTTCGCAAACCATAACTGATTCACCAGTACGCCTCAAACTGGAACCAACATAGCACATAACCGTGCAATCAGCTAATCAATAGCAAACTCCCCCACTTGGCTCGAAGCCATAGATCAAAACACACACAATAACTCATAACACATATACTTTATTGCTGCCATAATACCATAGTGAGATTAACTCAATCCTTCATAAGCTCGTGGAACACAGACCATCTGGTACTTCATATCTTCTGCAAATCTCGCATTCACTCTCGTAGTAGTCAAGCCTACTCTCTTGAGCAACCCAAATTCAAATTGTAAAACATATATTTCCCTGATAACAGAGATATTCCAATAAAGGACATAAGGGATTATGCAAACTTCAGAACAATCCGCAGGAGATAACGCACCTACTTTGCCTCAACTAACATTTCCGTATACCTTCCACCGTCATAAACATTACGCAGCCACTTAAACTTCCTGAGTCTGAACTCATACCGCAACATGAAATTTACTTCACTCCCAACTAGGAAACATGAAAAGATTCTTCACACACCCATAACTCGGGGTTATCCTCAAATCAAGATGGAAATCAAGCACCTAATAGTTCTTCTATCCTCCAGCAGACCCTTCTCGTCGCTTCCAAATCATACGAATACATCTCGCAGTCATAACATACCCATCACGTAACTATCCAGTCATTACTTCCCTTAATAGGGGCACAACATCACATATAGATCCAGAAACACGTGCTCACGCAATCAACCGCTCAGGGCTCAAGCTATAGGTAACAATCCGGCCTCAATTCTTCCTAGACTGGCCCAACATCAACACACAGAGATCATATCTCGCCCTTCGATCAGGGAATCACAAGCCATCAATGCACATCTGATACTGAGCGCTCATGCGCGCATGCGAACGCGTGGAAGGAATTTCAAGAGTTACTTTTCAAGCTGAATAAAGGACGCACGATAAGAATTCAAGAATGTGAAGTTTTTTCTAAAGGTTCTACAGCCTCTCGAGGATAAATACAGACGTCTCCGTACCGATCCGCGAGACTCTACTAAACCTGCTCATGACTCGTGAGACCTATGTAACCTAGGCTCTGATACCAACTTGTCACGAACCTAAACCCGGACCCGATCGTGATGGCGCCTCTCGTGAAGACAAGGCCAGCCGACATACTCCCATTCCAATCATAAGCAGTAACAGAATAAGTATTAAGTCGTAAAGATGATAAAATCTCAAAAATAAGCAGTTAACAGTATAATTTGCGAAAAACAAACCCAACACAGCCCGACATCGGGGTGTCGCTAGTCATGAGCATTTACTACAGTCCGAATACAACAAGAGTCTAAAATGTACTAGATACAGTCTAATGAAATCGAGATGGAGAAAAGCCATGCTGCGAACGTCGGGCAGCTACCTTGCTAAACTCCGATGACTCTGCCTCTGAGCAACCAATACCCGCTACCGGGTTCAGAAATACCTGAATCTGCACACAAGGTGCAGGGAGTAAAGTGAGTACTTCCAACTCAGTGAGTAATAAAAATAAATGAAGACTGAGTAATATGAAGCCACGTAAAGCACAACATTAAACTACAAGAGGCATAACAAATCAGTAATTATAATTAAGCAGTGAAATCTCATAAACCTCTCTTAAACAGCTAAACAATATACAGGAAAACAACTAATAAGTAAACACATAATAACTGCCCCTCGGGCATAGTAACAGCAGCCCCTCGGGCAATATCACAGAACAATACCAGTCCCTCGGGCTATATCTCACATCACAATGGGTACCCGCGCTCACTGGGGGTGTACAGACTCCGGGGAGGCCCCTTACGGCCCAAGCGCATAATCAAGCCATCTCGTGGCATCATAAACAGGCTCTCAGCCTCATATCAATATCTCAAGCCACCTCGTGGCGTACAATCTCAGGCCCTCAGCCTCATTATCATAATCAATGTATCACTGCTGCGGCGTGCACCCCGACCCAAATGTATCCTCACAACACAGGCCCTCGGCCTTACTCAGTCAGAATCTCATAAGCCCCTCGGGCCACAGTAAAATATGAAGCTCAGCTCAAATACCTTTGAAAATATCATTTTAATGTGTTTAAAACAGAATAATACAGCTGAGTCTTTAAAATAGTAAAATATAGTATGACTGAGCACCAGTACGAAATCAATCAGTGAGGAAAATATCATTTAAAACAACCCATAAGGGTTCAAACAGCTGGCACGAAGCCCACATATGGCATTTTGCCCAAATATAATAATATCAACCAATTACTATCAAATACGCAGTAAAATAATCATTCGGGATGGGCTAAGTCACAATCCCCAGCGGTGCTCTACGCCACGCTCGTCATCTAGCGTGTAAGTCACCTCAACATAGCCGTACGCTGTGAAATTTCGGGGTTTCATACCCTCAGGACAACATTTAAAATTATTACTCACCTCAATCCGGCCAGAAATCTAGCTTGCAATGCCTTTGCCCTTCGAAACGACTTCTGAGTGCTCCAAATCTACCAAGTTCAGATTTTTATCATTAAATTATGCTAAACGAATGAATTCCAATTGAGAAATATCGATTTTATGCACAAAATCCGAAATCGGTCAAAACCCGACCCCCAGGCCCGCATCCCAGAACTGGAAAAACTTTATACCAAAATGTTCTTCATCATCTCACGAGTTCGTACATATAAAGAACTCGAAAATCGGAGTTCGTTTGACCCCTCAAATCATCCCTAGAAGGTCTCATAATCTCAAGCCCTAACTCCACCTTTTTCTACTGATTTTCATGAATTAAACACTTATATTTTCGTTCCTTAATCACAAATAATCAAGTTTTAGGGTCCAAAATCCTTACCTCAATGAAGAACAATGATTTCCTCTCTTCAAAATTGCCTCCAAGCTCTTTTCCCGTTAAAAAATGGTGTAAAAAGGGTTCAAAGTCGCGGAACAGGTCTTTAAAACATTCTGCCCAGGTATATACTCTTCGCGTTCGCGGAAAATGCTTTGTGATCATGAAGCACAACTTTTCTTAGCCCAAAATTTTCCCTTCGCGATCGCGGACAAATCTTCGCGATCGCGAAGAACAAGTTCCCAGCTCTTCCGGACAGCCTCCAGTGTAATGTCATAACTTTTTGCACACAACTCCAAATGACAAACGGTTTGATGTTCTGCAAACTAGACACCAAGGGTTATAATTTCATATGTCGCTCATTTCCTGAATCTTTATATATTGCAAGATATAAGCTTCCAAAGTCAGCCATGTGCATTAGAGATTTCTAAACCCTTCCCGGACAGCCTATAGTGTAACCACCATAACTTTTTGTACACAGCTTAAAATTCTAATTAATTTACATTTCTGAAAATTAGACACAAAGGACTACAACTTTTATTTTTGGATCATCTCCAAATTCCTTATAGATTGTGAGATATAAGCTTCCAAAGTTGGATCAGTGCAGCAGAATATTTACTCTGCGATCGCGAAGGTTCATCCGCGATCGCGAAGCACTGACATTTTTTTCGCATTTTACTCATCGCAATCGCGTCCAATTCCCCGCGATCGCGTCGAACACTGCTCTAGCCAAAAACCAGTAGCTAAAAATAGCTTAGAAATGGTCCGGAACCACCCCGAAACTCACCCGAGGCCCCCGGGACCTCAACCAAACATGCCAACCAATCCTAAAACATCATTCAAACTTGTTCCAGACTTCGGAACGCTCAAAACAACATCAAAACATCGAATCACCCTCGGATTCAAGCCTAAGAATTTTCAAAACTTCCGAATTCCGAATTCGATCAAAAAGTCTATCAAACCTCGTCTGAATGACCTAAAATTTTGCACACACTTCACAAATGACACAATGGACCTACTCCAAGTTCCGAAATTCCATTCCGACCCCTATATCAAAATCTCACCTATCAACCGGAAAACGCCAAAATTCCAATTTCGCCAATTCAAGCCTAAATCTACTCCGGACCTCCAAAACATATTCCGATCACGCTCCTAAGTCATAAATCACCTAACGGAGCTAACCAAATCATAAAAATTCCTATTCGAGATCATATGCTAACAAGTCAAAACTTGGTCAAACCTTTCAAATTTTAAAGCTTCAAACTGAGAACTGTTCTTCCAAATTCATTCCGCTCATCCTGAAAACCAAAACTGACGATTTATATAAGTCATAATACATCACACGGGGAAAGTCATGCCCGAGATCTGGCGAGCAAAGTGCAAAAGCTCAAAACGACCGGTCGGGTCGTTACAGTTCTCCGGCATGGAAATTACCGAGCCATTGATGCTCATCATAATCTCCCCCTTGTCAGGGATGTGTTGGATATGCTGGAGGGCGCACAGGTAAATGTGTACCTAAACTTACTTGTTATAAATTCACTTGTGTTGCGCATACTCACTTTTATGTTATTATTTAATAGTTCATCTGGACGCCATACAACGACGACTTGATAGGTGGCCTGCCCGATTATTGCTCGCAGGCCGACTGATTTGGAGCACTTCCGTCCCGCTGATGTGCCTCGATATTGTGGAGCATCATGCCACAAAGCGGATACATCGCCAGTTTGGACGTCCGCAGACTATACCTAGGGGGCCTACATGGGAGGCTATACATTATCAGCGGGATGATCGTTCGAGGCCAGACGACCCATTTGTAGCATGGCTAGAGGCGCAGCTCCATACTTGGGAGCAGCGAGAGGACCTGATTCCGCCCCCACCTTCAGAGATCTAGGCAGCGACTATTCAGATGTATACGTCCTGGTACCGCCGCATTACCCGACTTTTTATCGGGAACCCCATTCATCAAGCTGGCGGTCGGTACAGACCATACGCCGGGAGGCACGAGGCACTGGTATGTTATTTGGTATTCTTACTTATAACTGTGATCTAGCGTTCTATAATTAATATTTTAAATATTGTGCAGGCTATTGGTCATCATTTATTCTACCAGTTGGGACTGCAGATGCAGCAGCATGCCGGCGATCCTACGGTCGCTGAGTATGGCCGGCAGGTGACGGAGTTGGCTCTCCGGACACTGCAGCGAGCCAGACAGGGCGAGCGCTTAGATCACGACCCTGATTATGTGGCACCAGAGCACCACCAGCGGGGTAGGCCTGTCGCACGCCCGAGGGGACGAGGCAGGGCTGTCCCACGAGGCAAGGGTGCCCCACAGGGTCATGGGGATCGGCGAGGAAGTGGTCTCCAGCAAGGGGGCATTGAGGCACCTGTTGAGGCACCTGATGAGGATCTTGGAGCTGATCAGCCGGGTTACATCCCTCAGCAAGACGAGCCTCCCAGCAGCATGCCGTCGTACAGCCTTCAACTGGAGCTGCCAGCATCGCAGGTGACCCCGTCAGATCCATTGTTGATCACGTGCACGAGCTTCACCGTAGATATGGAGCAGTTCTTTTTAGGCCCATCGATCGCAGCTGAGGATCGGCCGACCCGAGATGTGGATGGTAGGCGCAGGTTAAGTTTTGGCTCATCGTCGTCGGGTGCGGGGATCTATCACAAGCGCAGGTATGTTTGTATTACTATTAAATTTTAATTTGTTTTTTTTCTCAATGATTTGCCATAAATTATTTTTTAATTTTCTTATTAAGGCTTCATCCCATCCCGTCACGGAGGCCACTTTGTGCGATGCTGAGGACACCACAGATGCTTATATTCAGGAGCCCGACGAGACCATGGTATGAAAATATTTTTGACTTAACACGTACATTACTAATATACAATTTCATATACTGAGCTTACTTATTGTTTTGTAGGTTGCTGATGGACCGACGGCCCCTTCTATCGACCCTGCCAGCCCAAATGACGACCATGCTGCAGCGCATCCTCATATAAAGAGGCGACGTGATGAGGATGATCCTGGTAGTGTATCCGGGCGGGAGGGGATACGCCTCAGGCCAGCGGCTGCATTGAAGCACGAAGGCTGTGGGACTCATTGATTTTTTTTTGTATTTTATGTAAATAATAAATTATGTAAATAATAACAACAATTTTTTATGCTTACATAATATGCGCATTATGTTTTTATTACCCCGTTTATTCTTTATTTTAACAGTACAACACAAACACAAACATAGAAACTTAACATAACTTAAATTCAGTACAACTAATGAAAACACATGACACGGGAAACATAAGGATACACTACTACGCTCAAGACGTAATGGTGGTAGAGGTGGCTGCAACAGCAGGAACCGCTCCCAGGCCCAAACCTAACATACAAGGTTGACGTAAAGTTTAAGAAATTTTTTGAATAGATAGAATCGGAAGTAATGAACAGAGTATTCGAATATGTTGTCACTTGTAGAAGTGGCAGAAAACCACATACGTTGCTCTGGGTGCCCATGCTCGCCCGGCAAATATGCCTGTACAGGTAGCGAGAATAGCAGCACCCCAGTTGTACTGGGGTAAATCATCTAGCTGCTGAAGATGATGTAGAAATCGCAAACTCACTAGATTTCTCATAAAAAGTGTTCGGGAACAAGGCACCCCCAAAAAGAAGGAGCATCACCGACCTCGTGTACCGGTGAATATGTAGATCATCTGTCTCGCCGGTGATGTCGGGGTGCAATATCTCCAAATGCTGTCTAATAGTTGTCAAAGCCATGCGACTGGCCCCTGAGGCTACAGTCTCATCCTGTGGCATGAAACAAGTGAACTGCTACAGCAAGTCCAAATACTGGGCACGCGACATAGATCTCATATACTGAGGTAGTGCAACGAGCAGTCCATCAGCAGGCAGCCCATATAAAACCTCAACATCCTGCAGCGTGATGGTGGCCTCGCCAATGGGCAGGTGGAAAGTGTGCGTCTCTGGTCGCCACCGCTCTATCAAGGCCGTGATCAGAGACCAGTCGAACTGCAGCCGCCCAATCTCAAAAATCCTATAGAAGACGCGGGGATGGAAATCTCTGCCCCTTATAAAGTCCCACAAGTCGTCCACTCTCCTGGCGCGGAGAGTCTGTTCCAGTAGCTCCCCCTCCCATACGTAGGCGGACCTATGATCGCCTTGTAAAACTAATAGCTCATCGGAGAAATGTCCATGTCGTCTATTGTAAATTAAACAATATTAATTGTTTGTTTATTTTGTAAATAATTAATATTTAATTATTTAATTCGACAGAATATATATGTAGGCATACAAAATTTATCTGATTTAAATCCATAAAATTAACTTGGTCTATATTTTAAATTCAAGATATATTGGTCCAAATAAATATATGGGCTAATATAATTGAATTAATTATATAAGTCCAACATATGTGGATTAAATAAATAAGTCTTAATCCATTGGGCTAGCCCATTTAATTGGGCTAAAGTGATGAGCCCAATTCATTAGGCCCAAAATGTCATCTTCCTAGAGGCCCAGTTTGATGCCACGTGTCAAATGACGTGGCGCGCCAAGTCAAATGGAAGAGCCAATAGGACCATGCCACGTGTCAAAATGACAAGGCATGCCCAGTCACACTAAAAGGCCAATGAAACCGCGCCACGTGTGCAAGTGACATGTTCTGGCCAATCAAATGCGGCCATGTCACACTTCAATTTGATTGGTCGGAAAGTTTGTTCTTATCATGACTCTTCCCTTCCACAACTATAAATAGGGGTCTTCATAACTCAGAAAAGACACCAGAAATTATAACAAGAAGCAAGAGAGAGCTCGTGGATCAAACACCGCAAATTTCTCTACAAGTTTCAAGCTTCAAGCAATCAAGTTCAAGTTCAAGCTCAAGAACGAAGAAGAAATCAAGTTCAAGTTCAAGAACGAAGAAGAAATCGAGTTTAAGTTCAAAAACGAAGAACAAATCAAGGTCAAGTTCAAGCAATCAAGCTCAAGCTCAAGAACAAGATCATCGTTCGAGGCAACAAATACATATTCAAGATCAAGCTCAAAGGCCCTTGAATTTATTTATATTAGAAAAGAAGAATCAGAGGATTCATAGAGATTGTAACACTCAAATATTTGAAATGCAAATACTACGATTGTTGCGATATTTTCGGTCTTGATCTTATTTTCTCGACGCAAATTTATTGTCTACAAATTCTGGCACGCCCAGTGGGACAATCTCTACCTCTCATCTCAACTTTTCAATCACCAAAGTTCAAGAACATTGAAATGGCTTCAAAGAAAATCAACTCCGTTTCAACTTCCACCAAGGCTGCTAACTCCAGGTTCTATGCTGATGTGGAAAACATCCTCGCTTCGGACCAGTTACGAGGAGCAAAGCAAGCTCTTTAGGACAACAAGCATCCCAAGTGCCGTCCGCATCAACCCCTATTTTCGGATCTTCATCCTCAAAAGGAGTAAGATCTGCCACAAACGCATCTGAAGGAGGAAGCGATGTTGCTGAAAAGATCAAGAAAACTCTTGCTCTGCTTGACCTCTCCGGATCCAAGCACTCTGCCCTGGAGGAAGATGATGATGCTTCAAGTAATGGATCCTCCCCAATTACACCACATAGCATGAGCCAATCAAGGATCAATTTGTGTGAAAATCCATGCTACTCTCCGTCGTCCACGACAATCATGCAAGCCATGGTGACAAACACTTCATCTATGGAGGAGCAATTGGCAAACTTGACGGAAGCAATCGCTGGCTTGACCAAATGCATGCAAAATCAAGAGGCTAGAATTGACAGGCTAACAGACAGGGTGGGAATCTTGATGGAAGAAGAATCCACCCATGCACCAGGCAAGCTCCCAGAGGTTCTAGAGAGTGACTCTCCCCCAAGACAAGCATCGTCCACTAAGGCTCTCCCTGTCTCATCTGAAGGGATGATTCCAATCGATCAACTGAAGGAGTTCATCGAAGGAACCATTAAGAACAAATATGAAGTTGCTGCCAAATCCTCCCTTACATATGCAAAGTCGTACACTGCAAGGGTCGATATGTTGAAGATGCCTGCTGGCTATCAACCTCCGAAGTTTCAACAGTTTGATGGTAAAGGTAACCCAAAGCAACATGTGGCGCACTTTGTTGAGACATGCAACAATGCTGGGACTTATGCAGATTACCTCGTCAAGCAGTTTGTCCGCTCATTAAAAGGAAATGCTTTTGATTGGTACACGGACCTCGAGGCTGGATCTGTTGATAGCTGGGATCAACTAGAGCAAGAATTCCTCAATCGCTTTTATAGCACAAGACGCACGGTGAGTATGATAGAGCTTACAAATAATCGTCAACGGAAGGGGGAACCAGTTATCGACTTTATCAATCGTTGGAGGAATGCAAGCCTCAACTGCAAAGACAGGCTTAGTGAAGCTTCAGGCATAGAGATGTGCATTCAAGGCATGCATTGGGGATCGCGCTACATCTTGCGCTATATAAGTCATAATACATCACACGGGGAAAGTCATGCCCAAGATCTGGCGAGCAAAGTGCAAAAGCTCAAAATGACCGGTCGGGTCGTTACATCCTCCCCCACTTAAACATACGTTCGTCCTCGAATGTGCCCAGAGTTGTTCCGAAAACCATCAAATCGCTGTGTAAACTTACCGTGTACATACCCGGGGGTGATCCCACGTCTCATATAGGTCCGATAACACAATGTAACTGAAATTTCGCAATCCAACCTAGCACATAGACCTTAGAACCACATCTCCACTTCCGAAATCATTCACAAGATCAGAATCTCACATCTATATTCAGAATAAGCCCGAACAAGCTGTAATCACCCATACTTGCAATCACAGGTGCAATCATATGACATACCACATAACTCAAACACTTGCAGCGATAACTTCTAATCACAGCAGCTGCACATAACAACCGAATACCGATAGAAAACCTCTTATCAACTAAAGTCTCATTCCAACACTTCCATATACTGCCAATGATAAATGAAACACGCAATAAACCATAACCATTTCTCAGATCAACCATTCATGAGGCCACTTCTCCTTTGGCAAGGACCATAGCAAATTTCTGAGCCGAACCTCGATATTTATCCTCCCGACATGCTGAAATCGAATCCGTTTGTATTCATTAAAGATCCCAATGATCTCATTGATCGCTGCCGACTCAACACTACACTAAGGTAGGAAGAGCGGGTTACAACAGCTTTTACCCGATAATGGATCGGGATCAATTTTCCAGAGGGAGCTAGAGAGGGAGTTGTATTATCTGCTTAGTCTAGAATTGTGGTTGTGTTTCTAATATCACTTCTAACATTTTCGGTTTTTGATTTTTATATCTTCTACTTTAAGAATAATATTTAAAGCTAAATTATGCTAAGGAGATATTACTAAGTTGTAATTAATATAGAGAAAGGCACTAGGGTCGTAGCATTACCTAGGTGGATAATCAACGGGTAGATGCTACTAAGGGTAAATTGACATATTTGGGGCTTATGCTATAACCTTTGCTCAATTGTACCCACTCTCACACCTCTCGGTAGAGAGAGTAATTTTGCCCGATTCACTCACTCGAGACCAATTAGGTAGGCCAAGTTGACCAAGCAACTAGGGTTCAAGTAGGGTAATTACTCTCTCGAGGTTTAACCCGTTAATTGGGACTACCATTTCTCATGGGTCCATCCCAATTTCTTGTTGGGTCAATTTTGGGGTTTATAGACTCTCTCTCTCAAGAAGAGTCAAACCCACCAAGCTAGAATTAGTGTTTGCAGCCACCAATCCTTAATGAAAACCTAAAATTAACCCAAATAGCAAACACCCAATATCAATCTAGCCTTAGATTGCAGCACCCATTAATTACCCACACTAGGGTTGAGCCACAACCCTAGCTAGTGAGTTTAGCTACTCATGCTAGATGCAAAAATTAAAGAAATAGATGAAGAAGCAAACATAATAATTGATTACTAAGGAAGAAATACAAAATTAGAAGTTAAAAATGCCAAAAGTGGCTAAACCCAATGTTCTCACGAGCTCAGCAGCCTTCAGTATATAAAACTTAACCTAAAAATGGAAAAAGGATCTATTTATAGTGGCTAAAAAACTTGGACAAAAATACCCCTGCGGGGTCAGCGCGGACCGTGCAAAAAAGGTAGCGCGATCGCGTGAGCTCTTTGGACTCCTAAATCTCGTCTCTGAAGTTGGGGACCCCGGACCGCGCAGAAATGTAGTGCGGCCGCGTGACTTGACTTGGCCAAATCTCCAGCTCTCTGATTCTCATCCACGCGGACTGCACTGATATGTAGCGCGGCCGGGTGGGCTTTTAGCTTGCACTTGGGGGTCTCTGAACCTTACTGGCGCGGACCGCGCAGCAATGGAGCGCGGCCGCGTGGCTTGCAACAACAATTACCCATTCTCTGAATCTCCTAGCGCGGCCGCGTGGCATATTAGTGCGGTCCGCGCTAGGTCTTCCTGTTCCTCAACTTCACTTGGCCTTTGACACTTGAGCAGGGGTATAAATCATGGTAAAATCCTAACTTATCAACTCCCCCAAACTTAAACCTTTGCTTGTCCTCAAGCAAACAAAATAAGACCCACCCTTAAAAGGGGAATCTAAGAATTTCCAGCCATCCTAAAATAACCTCAACAAGAATCAATTGGGACTAACAATTTCCCTCAATACGAATGCATCATTCACACATTTTAAGCTTTGAAAACTATGGGTCAAGTGTGACACAAGAGCATCAAGGGTTGACATATTTCATCAAAGAGATTTTCTCAAATACCTTGGTCATTGTGGAACCCAAACTCACACATCCTCAACTCTCCCTAAGCGAACCTCACCTTTTTAGAGTATTGACACAAAAACGGAGGTTGATGGACTTTCACTCATCTCTCTCTCAAGAAGAATGTCACAAGTCCGGCTCTAGGTACCATATGCTTGCCCCTTATGTAAGTATCCACTAATGTAGGTTTCCTTCAACTCAAGATCATATAGGGCTTTTGTGGAGTCATTGTGAAGGCTTTTGGGTAAGGATAGGACATGTTTTAGTTCAAACGGGTTCAATCTTCCCTTAAGCACTTCCTTTGATTCATTTTGGCACACTTTCTTGACTCATTTGAGCATTTCACTTCTTTTCAAGGGGTTAGAGGGACACATTGTCACTCTTTCTTATGCAATTCAAAACATTTCTCCTTTTCTACTTTTTCCACACCTTTTTCTTCTCACTTTTGTTTCCTTTGATTCCCTTTTTATTCTTGTTCACTTTGAACTTTCTTTTTGTATTTTTTTCTTTTCTTGCTTTTTCATTGCCTTCCCTTTTTCTTTTGCTCTTGTACCTTTCTACCACTTTATTCCTTTCTTGTCTCCCCCCCCAAACTTAGACAGTTACCATTACTCAAGGGAAGATTTGGGTGCCAAGAGAGGGTAATCATTTAGAACGGGTATAGGCTTGTAGCATTGGTTCTTGAAAGAAAAGGTTTAAGGCTCAAAAGGGTTAACTAGGGATCATCTTTTTGGTAGGCTGTGGATTTGTTCAGCTTAACATTTGGATCAAGGAGAGCCTATAATCACTTCTCAAGTCAAATTTCACCTAGGATTTCGCCTCAACAAACATTCAAGGCAAGTTCTAGACCATTGGCTCGGGTCTTGGACTCACAATTCAATTTCTCACCACACATGCTAGGGGATTGCTAAAGACATCGAGTCGAGGGCCCACAACGACCTTAGTTACGATTCAAGCACACAATGGTCCGAAAAGACCACATGATGATTGTTTGGTCAACACAAGAGTCTCAAGGCCACGACTTTCACCATCCTAAACACAACATTATGTCTTTGACCATGGGATCGAAGGCAAATGTGTTAGGCCCAAGTGAAGCTTTTCCTGTGGTACCCTTAACTACGAAATATCAAAAGACAAAAGAAAAATCAAAGAAACAGACTCAAACCCTTAAGAAGGTAGTCACTCCATCTATCATCGGGAAGAGCCACCCGGTTCACACTATACTCTACCCTTGGAAAGAACCGTGGCATTAAGAAAACCAAGGGCTTATTGAAAACGCCAAAAACAAAACAAAAGGCTACGAGCCTATCTACTAAGCTAAAAATGAAAAATTTTGCGAAAAATAGAAAAATCGAATGAATATGTACAATAGGGGAGTAGAATATACAATGAAGGATGAATATATACCAAAAGTACTTTATATACAGACCAAAAGAGAATAAAAAGTACGAGAAAAGTAGCTAAAATGTGAAGTTATATACAGACCAACTAGAAAATCAAAGCAACAAAACATAAAATAAGAATCCAATATGTACAGTCATCCAGATAATCCAAAAAGTAGGGCGCACCCCCACGAATAAGAGATGGCATTGTCCCCAATGCCAACTACACAAATAAGCACAAAATAAGATCAAAGGATATAGAAGGGCTCCCTAAGCCTGATCCGTCTGCATGGGCTACTCAGTGGTCCCCTGGTCCTCTGTATGAGCGGGAACCTCAGACTGGTTCCCGGCTTGCTGCTGCTCTGCTGCTGGGACAGGGGCCGGGTCATGGACCGGCTGAATATCAGCTGCAACACTGGAGAGACCCTCCTGAACCTGTGCTATCTCGATCACTACACCCTCTGTGCTAGGAAGCTTCCTCTTGTTCTTTGGATGCCTAGGCTCCTCCTCCTGCTGTGGCTGAGATGCTGCTGAATCTAGGGCTGGATCCCCAAATAGAAAGTCTAAAGGCATTTGGTCTGCCAATAGCTTGTCCACGTCCGCTCTAAGCTTCTTCATCGACTCCCTAGACGCCCTAGACTTTCTCATCTTTTTGTACTCCTTGGCAAGCTCCTTCAGAGCTTTGCCATGTGAATCTACCGCCTTAGTCAAGGTGGCCTGAGTCTCCAAAATCTTCTCCTGGTTGGCCAGGAGCTTCTGCAATATAGCCTCAATAGATGGAGGAATCTGAACAGAGACCGGTGCTGACTGGGCCTCAACTGAAGTAGCCAAGGTGGACAACTTGGATGTCGCAGCTGACATCCCGTTGTTCAAACTGGCTAATGACTGACTCAACTGGTGGGCTGTGAACGGATGAGTCTTTGATGATGGGACTGCTGGGCCAGCTGAAGTACTTGGGCTAGCAACAGAAGAAGGACCTGGGGGCAAGGTCTCACTGGTAGTAGTAACAGGAATGGTGGAAGGCCCTGTGGAAGGCTCTACCGCAACTGGCTCCTCAGACTGGCCAGTTGGGGCAGAGGTGGGTGGCTGGTACTTCTTTGACTTTGGGTTATCCGAACCCAACATGCTGTACCACGAGTAGGGAGCCACCGGTTTGGTCATGACATCAAATCGTTTCTTCTTGACCTGCAGATCCCTAAAGTACATAGACAGGGTGTTGGGGAAAGGGTAGTTTCTGGTCGTCTCCTGTCCTACAGCAGAAATCACCCTCGAGATCACATTACCCACATTACTCGGCAACCTGGCCATGATAGATGCCACAAGAACAGCCCGGGTAAGTGGAACGGTATGATTGTGAGTAGATGGGTCAAGCCGGCTGCAAACAAATGTCAACCACCCTCTAGCCTCGAAGTTGAAGGTGTTCCTGAGAATCTTCTCTCCGGCTTTCAACCATTTTGGGACAGTGCCTGGAACTGTCAAGAACTCAGCCAACCAGGGTCGCACTTCCTCACCCATTGCCAACTTAGCCAAATACAGCGACTCATCCTCCTCCTGGAACCCCAAGTACTCATTTAAGGACTTTCCATCAAACAACACCATTTTATCCCGCACCTTGGTCACTTTCGTATCTTTGACTATTTGAGCCACATTGCAGTAGAATTCTCGGACCATGTGCTCATTAGCATCAATGCATCTTTCCTTGAAAAATTCCCCAGCCATGTCTGGTTCGGAACTCCCTTTGCACGTTCGGGTTGTGGGGCAAAAGGTCCTTGTCAATGAAACTTCTTTCTGAATCAATTTCCTCACTGGCCACCATTCCCTGAACTTGTGAAATGCCACCTCACTAACGAAACGATCTTCCCAAGCTTTAGGATTTCTAGTTCTATCAACTCCTCCAACCTGAGGCTCACCTCCCTCACCATGGCCTGCACTCTCCCCGGATAATGAAGCTGTGGGGGAGGTGGAGTATTGCTTACCACTACCTGCTGCGGACTCATCAGACGAATCCGAGACTATATTCACTGGTTTTTTGATTGAGGGTGATGGTGGAGGAGTATCAACTAGGCGGAGGGGGTCGGTTATGTGAGTTGGGACAGAATCTGAGGATATGCTTTTGGATGGCAAATATTCACTCCCAGAAGAATGAGAGGCAGCCCTATCAGCAGCTCGTATCAGTTTCCGGGTCTTTTTAATGTTTGCCCGAGCTTGGGGAGTGAGTTTAGCTATTCTCTTGCCCTTACCCCCTCGGGAGGCACTACCTCTCCCGGGTTGTTGTACTTGTTTAGCGCCTCTTTGTTTAACCATGATCTGCAAAAACACGCATCTAACATTGTTAGTTTAAGCACATGCAGTGGAATAGATGAATAACACAAGAGGA